>NC_041392.1:462722666-462765456 GCF_002162155.2 Triticum dicoccoides | reverse complement strand
GCGCCCGCCGCCGCCCGCCAAGCTTCGCCGCCGCCGCCTGGCGCCCGCGCCCGCCGCCGCCCGGGAAGCTCCGGTCGCCGCAAGCTCTCCCGCCGCCTCGCTCTACTTCGCCATGCCGAATTCGCCGCCCCAGCGCGCCAGAGACGTCCTCCACTAGCTCCGGCCGCCGTCCTCCCCACCTCCGACGAGTTCTCCGGCGATCCTCGGTGTCTGTGCTCAAACCATAGATCCATTTTCCGAGAGGTTGCTTTCCTCTAAGTCTTTTCCCCTTAACTTTTTATGCCTCTATTCATCATGCCATAACTCTGTGACCGTAGCTCTGTTGCATCCGCATGATATATCAAAATGTTCACTGGGAGATGCTCTCCATTTCATTCCATTGTGGCATGCTTGTTTGATTCCATCTTGATTCCCAAATCACTGATGCAAGAGTGCTATAAAATGTTTACACCTGTTACTTATCAGAGTATGAGGATTTGTTATTTTTCTCACATTTGTTGTGTGCATCATATGGGCATGAGCTCTACATGTGTTTTGAAATATTCCATGCCTTCTTTACAGGGGTGCTTGCCATGTAGTTTTGTGATCAATGGGGTGACTAGCACAAGCATGCAAAGTAGCCTTCGTGATATTGCTGATTTCAGGGACTTAGGATTTTGCTAAGTCCTTGTTCTGCAGTTATTTTTATTCCATGTAAACATGACGCTACAATGAGATCCATGCTTGTTTTGAGTTGCTTTAGTAAGGATGTTTTGAACATATGGTTATGATCTATCCATCCATGCCCCTATTTGTATTTATGGAGTGCCCTAGCATGCTTAATCTTGCTCTAATTTTGCTATAAAATGTTCCTGGCAGATTGTTTTCATGTTAATCAATTTTGCCATGGTTGTTATAGTTGATCCATGCATGCTAAACTTTCTCTTGCCATGGGTAGCGTCATGAACATGTCTTCTTGCTGATGCTATGCTTATCTTGTCATGAAATGCCTTGTGGTGAGTGATTTGAGCTCACAAAGATGCCTTCATAATGTTGTTTATGCCATGCTCAGTTTTCTGCTAAGTCTGAAACTGTTAATAAAACTTGCTATGTTTACATGGGTGCCATCATATCTTCTGTGCCTTTTTGGCTCATGGTCAATAAGGGACTTTTGTTCTATGCATTTAGTAGATTCATGCCGTGCCTTTGTTTTCTATGATATGTTCCTGTAGCATGTTGTTTCCTTGCTCTAAACATTGCTTCCTGATGTTATTTCTGGCATGTTAGTATTTTTAGTAAGTCTGTGAAGCTGATATCTTTTGCACTTTTGCCATGCTTCTTTGAACTTGCTCTTGTGTGATTTAGCCTTATCTCAGTGTTCATGTTTTGTCAAGCATATTGAGTACATCACTGCCATATGCTTTTTGGCTATGTTGGAGTGCAGTAGCTTAGTTTCTTGTTGCATTCTAGATGGCATCGTGCTGTTAATCGAAGAATGGTGCCATTCTTGTTTTGCTTGCCTTTTGCAAACCATGCATCCGATTACGGTGATCTTTATATCGATTTCGACCGAAATCATCTCATCTTTCCAGCGGCACACTTGGTTTACAAAGTTGATGCTTTGTTCATCCTTTTCCTTCTGGAGCACACATATGTATTGCATATCACATCCCGCATGTCATGCCATGTTTTGCATCATGTTGCTTGTGCATTGCACCGTGGTTGATTGCTGTTCCTTTGCTTGTGTTCTTGCCTTGGGTAGAGCCGGGAGACGAGTACGTGATCAAGGAACCTGTTGATTACGCTAATGAGGATCAAGCTTTCCTCAACTCTGAGAACTTTGCAGGCAAGATGACCATACCCTCGAAATCACTTCTATCTTTGCTTGCTAGTTGCTCGCTCTATTGCTATGACGAAATACCTACCACTTGCTATATGATGCCTCCCATATTGCCATGTCTAACCTCTAACCCACCTTTCCTAGCAAACCGTTGTTTGGCTACGTTACCGCTTTGCTCAGCCCCTCTTATAGTGTTGCTAGTTGCAGGTGAAGATGAAGGTTGTTCCTTGTTGGAACATGGATATTGTTGGTATATCATTATTATATCTTATTTACTTTAATGCATCTATACACTTGCTAAAGGGTGGAAGGCTCGGCCTTATGCCTGGTGTTTTGTTCCACTCTTGCCGCCCTAGTTTCCATCATACCGGTGTTATGTTCCTTGATTTTGCGTTCCTTACGCGGTTGGGTGTTATGGGAACCCCTTGACAGTTTGCTTTGAATAAAACTCCTCCAGCAAGGCCCAACCTTGGTTTTACCATTTGCCACCTAAGCCTTTTCCCTTGGGTTTCACGGACTCAAAGGTCATCTTTATTTTAAACCCATCGGCCGGTGCTCCTCTGAGTGTTGATCCAACTTGTCAGCTGCCGGTGGCCACCAGGGGCAACTCTGGGCTAGCCTACCGGAGGTTTGGACAATCCGCTGTGCCTTGAGAACGAGATATGTGAAGCTCCTACCGGGATTTGTCAGCACATTCAGGCGGCTTTGCTGGTCTTGTCTTACCATTGTCGAAATGTCTTGTAACCAGGATTCCGAGTCTGATCGGGTCTTCCTGGGAGAAGGAATATCCTTTGTTGACCGTGAGAGATTGTGATGGGCTAAGTTGGGACACAACTGTAGGGTTTTGAACTTTCGAAAGCCGTGCCCGCGGTTATGGGCAGATGGGAATTTGTTAATATCCAGTTGTAGAGAACCTTGACACTTAACTTAACTAAAATGAATCAACCGCGTGTGTAGCCGTGATGGTCTCTTTTCGGCGGAGTTCGGGAAGAGAACACGGTCTCGTGTTATGCTTGAACGTAAATAGCTTCAGGATCACTTCTTGATCCCTATTAGCTTCTCGACCGTGCTTTGCTTCTCTTCTCACTCTCATTTGCGTAAGTTAGCCACCATATATGCTTAGTGCTTTGCTGCAGCTCCACCTCACTACCCCTTTCCTATCTTAAGCTTAAATAGTCTTGATCGCGAGGGTGTGAGATTGCTGAGTCCCCGTGACTCACAGATACTTCCAAACAGATGCAGGTGCCGATGATGCTAGTGCAGGGGACGCTACCGAACTCAAGTGGGAGTTCGACGAGGATTCAGGCTGTTACTATGTTTCTTTTCTGGATGATCAGTAGAGGAGCCCAGTTGGGGCGATCGGGGATCTAGCATTTGGGGTTGTTTTTCTTTATTTTGGTTCTGTAGTCGGACCTTTGATTGTATCTTGGATGATGTATGGATATTTATGTATTGTGTGAAGTGGCGATTGTAAGCCAACTCTTTATCCCTTTTGTTATTCAGTACATGGGATGTGTAAAGATTACCCCTCTTGCGACATGCCTACCATGTGGCTATGCCTCTAAGTCGTGCCCCGACACGTGGGAGATATAGCCGCATTGTGGGTGTTACACAGGGGCCATAGGTTTCACTAGAGGCTTCTCTCAAGATAGCAAATAATATGATGGGTGAACAAATTACTGCTAAGCAATTGATAGAAAAGCGCAAAGTTATGACGATATCTCAGGCAACGATCATGAATATAGGCTCACTTCCATGTCAAGTAGACCGAAACAATTCTCCATCTACCACTATTACTCCACACATCGACCGCTATCCAGCATGCATCTAGAGTATTAAGTTCATAAAGAATGGAGTAACGCATTAAGGAAGATGACATGATGTAGTGGAATTAACTCAAGCAATATGATGAAAACCCCATCTTTTTATCCGCGATGGCAACAATACAATACGTGCCTTGCTGCCCCTACTGTCACTAGGAAAGGACACCGCAAGATTGAACCCAAAGCTAAGCACTTCTCCCATTGCAAGAAAAACCAATCTAGTTGGCCAAACCAAACTGATAGTTCGAAGATAATTACAAAGATATCAAATCATGCATAAAAGAATTTAGAGGAGATTCAAATAATATTCGTAGATAAGCTGATCATAAATCCACAATTCATCGGATCTTGACAAACACATCGCAAAAGAGTATTACATAGTATTACATCGAATAGATCTCCAAGAACATCGAGGAGAACATGGTATTGAGAACTAAAGAGAGATAAGAAGCCATCTAGCTACTAGCCATGGACCCGTTGGTTTGAGGTAAACTACTCACCTTCATGGGAAGGACAATAGTGTTGATGTAGAAGCCCTCCGTGATCGAATCCCCCTCCGGCAGGATGCCGAAGAAGGCCCCTAGATGGGATCTCACGGGTACAGAAGGTCGCGGTGGCAGAAAAGTGTTTTCGTGGATGCCTCTGTTGGTTTGGGGATATATGGGAATATATAGGTGCAAGAATTAGGTCAGTGAGTGCACGAGGGGCCCACAAGGGTGGGGGCACGCCCTACCCCCCTAGGCGCACCCTCCGTCCTTGTGGCCGCCTCGTGTCTCTTCTGACTTCAACTCCAAGTCTCCTGGTTGTCTTCTGGTCCAAGAGAAATCACCGCGATAGTTTTATTCCGTTTGGATTCCGTTTGGTATTCCTTTTCTATGAAACTAAAAAACAGGGAAAAAACAGAAACTGGCACTAGGCTCTAGGTTAATAGGTTATTCCCAAAAATAATATAAAATAGCATATTAATGCATATAAAACATCAAAAATAGATAATATAATAGCATGGAACAATAAAAAATTATAGATACGTTGGAGACGTATCAAGCATCCCCAAGTTTAGTTTCTGCTCTTCCTTGACTAGGTAAGTGATAAAAACAAAATTTTTGATGTGGAATGCTACCTAACATATTTATCCATGTAATAATTCTTTATTATGGCATGAATGTTGAAAGGATCGATATGGTTGACTAGAGGGGGCGGGGGGTGAATAGGCAACTAACAATTTTTAGCTTTTCTTTACCAAATTAAACTTAGCATCAAAATAGGTTGTCTAGATGTGCAACTAGGTGAGCAACCTATATGATGCAACAACAACAAGCACACAAGCAAGAACGGGATGCAAGACAATAAAAGCTTGCACAAGTAAATGTAAGAGATAACCAAGAGTGGAGCCGGTGGAGACGAGGATGTTTTACCGAAGTTCCTTCCCTTTGAGAGGAAGTACGTCTCTGTTGGAGCGGTGTGGGGGCACAATGCTCCCCAAGAAGCCACTAGGGCCACTGTATTCTCCTCACGCCCTCACACAATGCGAGATGTCTTGATTCCATTATTGGTGCCCTTGAAGGTGGCGACCAAACCTTTACAAACAAGGTTGGGGCTATCTCCACAACTTAATTGGAGGCTCCCAACGACACCATGAAACTTCACCACAATGGAATATGGCTCTGCGGTGACCTTAACTTTCTAGGGTGCTCAAACACCCAAGATTAACAAGATCCGCAAGGGATTAGTGGGGGAAATCAAATTTCTCTTGGTGGAAGTGTTGAACGGGGCCTTCTCCACCAATCCCTAGAAAATCAACAAGTTTGATTAGCTAGGGAGAGAGATCACACAAAAATGGAGCTTTGAGCAACAATGAAGCTTGGGGAGGGAAGAGGTGGTCTTCTTGGGGAAGAAGACCCCCTTTATATAGTGGGGGAAAAGATCCAACTGTTATCCCCTCTCTCAGCCCGCGCGGCACGGTACTACCGCACAGAGCTGCGGTACTACTGCAAAGGGTTGCGGTACTACCGCTGCATGGTGCGGTACTACCGCTAGCGCGGTAGTGACCTGGTGAGGACCTGTTGCATAGGGCAGCGAGCGGTACAACTGCTGGAGCGGTACTATCGCGGCCCCCTATGGTACTACCATAAGGCAGGGCTCAACTCGCGCTGGAAAACCACGGAATAAATAAATTGCTTCCGTAACTACTTCCATTGAGGTTGGAGTTGTACAAAAATTCAGCATGATACTACCACTCACCGGAGCAGTACTACCGCTGGGTGCGGTACTACCACACGCCTCTGTGGTACTACTGCTCCCTTGAGCAGTACTACCGCACGCCATAGAGGCTTTAGCATTTGGTAGCCCTCATAACGCAGAGACATGGATAGACAGAAAGTGCTCCATGATATGTCCATTTCGCATCATGTTTTCCTACTGTTATTTATGATGTTTTTATGCATAATAATGCTTTTTGTAGTAATTCTAATGCCTATTCTCTTATAATTTACAAGGTACACACAAAGAGGGAGATTCCGGCAGCTAGAAATCTGGACCTGGAAAAGCTACGTCAGGCTACCTATTCTGCACAATTCCAAACAGGTTGAAACTTCATGGAGAATTTTTATGGAATATATGATGAATATTGGAGCAAATAAGTACCAGAGGGAGCCCACCTGGGAACGCCAGGGAGCCCAGGCGCGCCCTGGTGGGTTGTGCTCACCCAGGCCCACTTCCGATGCCCATATTCTAGTATATAGGTCATTTTGACCTAGAAAAAATAAGGAGAGGGCTTTCGGGACGGAGCGCCACCGTCTCAAGGTAGAACTTGGGCATGAGCACTTTTGCCCTCCGGCGGACCGATTCCACCGGGGGAACTTCCCTCCCGGAGGGGGAAATCATGGTCATCATCATCACCAAGAACTCTCCCATCTTGGGGAGGGCAATCTCTATCAACATATTCAACAACACCATCTCATCTCAAACCCTAGTTCATCTCTTGTGTTCAATCTTGTTACCAGAATTGGTGCTTGTGGGTGGCTAGTAGTGTTGATTACATCTTGTAGTTGATTACTATATGGTTTATTTGGTGGAACATTATATGTTCATATCCAATATGCTATTTAATACCCCTCTGATCTTGAGCATGATTATCATTTGTGAGTAGTTGCTTTTGTTCTTGAGGTCACGGGAGAAATCATGTTGCAAGTGATCATGTGAACCTGATATGTGTGTTCGATATTTTGATAGTATGTATGTTATGATTCCCTTAGTGGTGTCATGTGAACGACGACTAAATGACACTTCACCATATTTTGGCCTAAGGGAATGCATTGTGGAGTAGCAATTAGATGATGGGTTGCGAGAGTGACAGAAGCTTAAACACCAATTTATGCACTATTTCGTAAGGGACCGATTGGATCCAAAAGTTTAATGCTATGGTTAGAATTTATTCTTAATACTTTTCTCGTAGTTGCGGATGCTTGTGGGAGGGTTAATCATAAGTAGGAGGTTTTGTCAAGTAAGAACAACACCTAAGCACTGGGTCCACCCACATATCAAATTATCAAAGTAGCGAACACAAATCGAACCAACATGGTGAAAGTGACTAGATGAAATTCCCGTGTACCCTCAAGAACGCTTTGCTTATCATAAGATACCGTTTTGGCCTGTTCTTTGCTTCAAAAGGATTGGGCTACCTTGTTGCACTTTTGTTACTACTGTCGTTACTTTCTCATTACAAATTATCTTGCTATCAAACTTCTCTGCTACTTACAATGTCAGCACTTGCAGACATTACCTTGTTGAAAACCACTTGTCATTTCCTTCTGCTCCACGTTGGGTTCGACACTCTTACTTATCGAAAAGAGCTACAATTGATCCCATATACTTGTGGGTCATCAAGGCTATTTTCTGGCAGCGTTGCCAGGGAGTGAAGCGCCTTTGGTAAGGAAACATTTATCTAGTGTGCTGAAATTGACTATCACTTGTTACTATGGAAAACAATCCTTTGAGGCATTTTTTTGGGGTATCTTCACCTCGACCGGAACCACAATTAGCTATCCTCAACCCACTGCACCTACTGAAAATATTGAATATGAAATTCCTTCAGTTATGATAGAACAACTGCTAGCTAATACTTATGTAGGAGATGGAACCGAACATCCTGATATGCACTTGATATATGTGGAACAAATTTGTGGATTGTTCAAGTTTGCAGGTTTACCCGGAGATGAAGTTATGAAGAAGGTTTTCCCTTTATCTTTGAAGGGAAGCATTGGCATGGTATAGGCTATGCGATGATATTGGATCTTGGAATTGGAATCGATTGAAATTGGAGTTCCACCAAAAAATTTATCCTATGCATCTAGTTCATCGTGATCGGAATTATATATATAATTTTTGGCCTCATGAAGGAGAAAGTATCGCTCTAGATTGGGGCAGGCTTAAGTCAGTGTTATATTCATGCCCCGATCATGAGCTCTCAAGAGAAATTATTATCCAAAATTTTTATGCTCGGTTTCTCATAATGATCGAGCCATGCTCGATACTTCTTGTGCTGGTTCTTTTATAAAGAAGACTATTGAATTCTGGTGGGATCTTTTGGAAAGAATTAAACGCAACTCTGAAGATTGGGAACTCGATGAAGGTAAAGAGTCAGGTATTAAGCTAAATTATGATTGTGTTATATCTTTTATGAATATCGACGCTTTTCAAAAGTTTAACACTAAATATGGACTTGACTCTGAGATAGTAGCCTCCTTTTGTGAATCATTTGCTAGTCATGTTGATCTCCCTAAAGATAAGTGGTTTAAATATCACCCACCTATTAAAGAAGAAATTAAAGAACTGGTACCGGCTAAAGAAGAAACAATACTTTATAATGTTGATCTAGTTGTTCCTACTGCTTATATTGAGATACCACCTTTCCCTGTTAGGGTAAAGGAACATGCTAAAGTTTCAACTGTGGTTAACAAAATCTATATTAGAACACCTAAACCTGATGGACAAATCAAAGTAGAACCTAGTGTTGCTATGGTCAAAGATCTCCTAGAAGAAAATAGAGATGGGCATGTTATTTACTTCTGTAATGAAGCCACTGGAATTGCTAAACCTGATAAAGAAGATAAACATAGACCCGTTGTTGGCATGCCTGTTGTCTCAGTTAAAATAGGAGATCACTGTTATCATGGTTTATGTGACATAGATGCTAGCATAAGTGCCATCCCCTTTACCCTTTATCAAGAAATTATGGATGACATAGCACTAGCTGAAATAGAAGAAATAGATGCCACTATTAAACTTGCTAATAGAGATACCAGCACACCACTTGGGATTGTTAGAGATGTTGAAGTCTTGTGTGGGAAAATAAAATACCCTACTGATTTTCTTGTTCTCAGTTCCCCACAATATGACTTTTGTCCCATTATCTTTGGTAGACATTTCTTGAACATCATTAATGCTAAGATAGATTGTGAGAAACAATCTATCGGTGTTAGTTTAGGTGATGAATCTCATGATTTTAATTTTTCCATTTAGTAGAAAGCTTCGTGAAAAATAATTGCCTAGTGAGGATGAAATAATTGGTCTCGCTTCTATTGCTGTACCACCTACTGATCCTTTAGAACAATATTTGCTAGACCATGAAAATGATTTACATATGCATGAAAGAAATGAAATAGATAAGATTTTCTTTAAAAATGTCCTCTGCTTAAACACAATTTGCCTATTGAAACTCTAGGAGGTCCTCCTCCACCTAAAGGTGATCCTGTGTTTGAATTAAAACAATTGCCAGACACCCTGAAATATGCTTATCTTGATGAAAAGAAGATATATCCTGTTATTATTAGTGCTAACCTTTCAGAACATGAAGAAGAAAGATTATTGAAAGATCTAAGGAAGCACCGAGCTGCTATTGGATATACTCTTGATGATTTAAAGGGCATTAGTCCCACTCGATGTCAGCACAAGATTAATATGGAACCTGATGCTAAACCCGTTTTTGATCACCAACGTCGGTTAAATCCAAAAATGAAGGAAGTGGTAAGAACGGAAATCTTAAAACTTCTGGAAGCAGGTATAATCTATCCTATAGCTGATAGTAGTTGGGTAAGTCCTGTTCATTGTGTCCCTAAGAAAGGAGGTATTACTATTGTTCCTAATGATAAGAATGAACTTATTCCACGAAGAATTGTTACACGCTATAGAATGGTAATTGATTTTAGAAATTAAACAAAGCAACTAGAAAAGATCACTACCCTCTGCCTTTTATTGATCAAATGCTAGAAAGATTATCTAAGCACACACATTTTTGTTTCCTTGATGGATATTCTGGTTTTTCACAAATACATGTTTCTCAACCTGATCAAGAAAAGACCACTTTTACTTGTCCCTTTGGAACTTATGCTTATAGACGTATGCCTTTTGGTTTATGCAATGCACCTGCTACCTTTCAAAGATGTATGTCTGCTATATTCCCTAACTTTTGTGAAAAGATTGTTGAGATTTTCATGGATGACTTCTCTGTTTATGGGAAGTCTTTTGATGATTGTTTAAGCAATCTTGATTGAGTTTTGCAGAGATGTGAACAAACAAATCTTGTCTTGAATTGGGAAAGTGCCACCTTATCGTTAATGAAGGCATTGTCTTGGGTCATAAAATTTCTGAAAGAGGTATTGAAGTAGACAAAGCTAAGGTTGATGCAATTGAGAAAATGCCAAGTCCTAAAGATATCAAAGGTATTCATAGTTTCCTAGGTCATGCTGGTTTGTATAGGAGATTTATCAAAGACTTTTCTAAAATTTCTAGGCCTCTTACAAACCTTTTGCAAAAGGATGTTCCTTTTGTTTTTGATGATGATTGTTTATAAGCCTTCGAAACACTCAAGAAAGCATTAATTTCTGCACCTATTGTTCAACCACCTGATTGGAACTTGCCTTTCGAAATTATGTGTGATGCTAGTGATTATGTTGTTGGTGTTGTTCTAGGACAAAGAGTTGATAAGAAACTGAATGTTATTCATTATGCTAGTAAAACTCTAGACAATGCTCAATGAAATTATGCAACTACTGAAAAAGAATTCTTAGAAGTGGTGTTTGCTTGTGATTAATTTAGATCTTACATTTTTGATTCAAAAGTAATTGTTCACACCGACCATGCTGCTATTAAATATCTTATGGAAAAGAAAGATTCTAACCCTGTTGGGGAACGTAGTAACTTCAAAAAATTTCCTACGCACACGCAAGATCATGGTGATGCATAGCAACAAGAGGGGAGAGTGTTGTCCACGTACCCTCGTAGACCGAAAGCGGAAGCGTTATGACAACACGGTTGATGTAGTCGTACGTCTTCACGGCCCGACCAATCAAGCACCGAAACTACGGCACCTCCGAGTTCTAGCACACGTTCAGCTCGATGACAATCCCCGGACTCCGATCCAGCAAAGTGTCGGGGAAGAGTTCCATCAGCACGACGGCGTGGTGACGATCTTGATGTTCTACCGTCGCAGGGCTTCGCGTAAGCACCGCTACAATATTATCGAGGATTATGGTGGAGGGGGCACCGCACACGGCTAAGAGAACGATGATGAAGATCAACTTGTGTGTCTAGAGGTGCCCGTACCCCCGTATATAAAGGAGCAAGGGGGGAGGCCGGCCGGCCCTTGGGGTGCGCCAAGGAGGGGGGAGTCCTCCTCCTAGTAGGAGTAGGACTCCCCTTTCCTAGTCCAACTAGGAAGATAGAAGGGGGAAGGAAAGAGAGGGAGAGGGAGAGGGAAAGAGGGGCCGCGCCCCCTCCCCTAGTCCAATTCGGACTCCTCATGGGAGGGGGCGCGCCACCTCCTAGGCTGCTGCCCTCTCTCTCCCCTCGGGCCCACTAAGGCCCAATACTTCCCCGGGGGGTTCTAGTAACCCTTCCGGCACTCCGGTTTTCTTCGAAATCACCCGAAACACTTCCGGTGTCCGAATATAGCTGTCCAATATATTGATCTTTATGTCTCGACCACTTCGAGACTCCTCGTCATGTCCGTGATCACATCTGGGACTCCGAACAACCTTCGGTACATCAAAATATATAAACTTATAATGAAATTGTCATCGTAATGTTAAGCGTGCGGACCCTACGGGTTCGAGAACAATGTAGACATGACCAAGACACGTCTCCGGTCAATAACCAATAGCAGAACCTGGATGCTCATATTGGCTCCTACATATTCTACGAAGATCTTTATCGGTCAGACCGCATAACAACATACTTTGTTCCCTTTGTCATCGGTATGTTACTTGCCCGAGATTCGATCGTCGGTATCTCAATACCTAGTTCAATGTCGTTACCGGCAAGTCTCTTTACTCATTCCGTAATACACCATCTCGCAACTAACTCATTAGTTGGATTGCTTGCAAGGATTAAGTGATGTGCATTACCGAGAGGGCCCAGAGATACCTCTCCGACAATCGGAGTGGCAAATCCTAATCTCGAAATACGCCAACCCAACATGTACCTTTGGAGACACCTGTAGAGCACCTTTATAATCACCCAGTTACGTTGTGATGTTTGGTAGCACACAAAGTGTTCCTCCGGCAAACGGGAGTTGCATAATCTCATAGTCACAGGAACATGTATAAGTCATGAAGAAAGCAATAGCAACATACTAAACGATCGGGTGCTAAGCTAATGGAATGGGTCATGTCAATCACATCATTCTCCTAATGATGTGATCCCATTAATGAAATGACAACACATGTCTATGGTTAGGAAACATAACCATCTTCGATTAACGAGCTAGTCAAGTAGAGGCATACTAGTGACGTTTAGTTTGTCTATGTATTCACACAAGTATTATGTTTCCGGTTAATACAATTCTAGCATGAATAATAAACATTTATCATGATATAAGGAAATAAATAATAACTTATTATTGCCTCTAGGGCATATTTCCTTCAAACCCTAGACTTATTCAATGGGTTCTCTTGCTACAAGAATTTGATTTACATATCACTGATAGAAAAAGGAGCTGAGAACCCCATAGCTGATAACTTGTCTAGGCTTGAAAATGTGCTTGATGACCCACTACCTATTGATGATAGTTTTCCTGATGAGCAGTCAACTGCAATAAATGTTGCTCATAATACTCCTTGGTGTGCTGACTATGCTAATTACATTGTTGCTAAATATTTACCACCTAGTTTCACATAGAAACAAAAGAAAAACAATTCTATGATTTAAGACATTACTTTTGGGATGACCCACATCTTTATAAAGAAGGAGTAGATGGTATTATTAGACGTTGTGTACCTGAGCATGAACAGGGAGAAATCCTATGGAAATGTCACTCCGAAGCATATGGAGGACATCATGCTAGAGATAGAACTGCTCACAAGGTATTGCAATCTGGATTTTATTGGCCTACTCTCTTCAAGGATGCCCATAAGTTCGTCTTATCTTGTGATGAATGTCAAAGAATAGGTAATATCGGTAAGCGTCAAGAAATTCCTATGAATTATTCACTTACTGTTGAACCATTTGATGCTTGGGGATTTGATTACATGGGAGCTTTTCCTTCCTCTAATGGATATACACATATTTTGGTTGATGTTGATTATGTTACTAAATGGGTAGAAGCTATTCCAACCAGTAGTGTTGATCACAACACCTCTATTAAAATGCTTAAGGAAGTTATTTTCCCAAGGTTTGGAGTCCCTAGATATTTAATGACTGATGGTGGTTCACACTTTATTCATGGTGCTTTCCGTAAAATGCTTGCCAAGTATGATGTTAACCATAGAATTGCATCACCTTATCATCCTCAGTCTAGTGGTCAAGTTGAACTTAGCAAAAGACTGTCAATAGGTCCTAGAAGAATTGGTCTAAGAAATTAGATGATGCACTTTGGGCTTATGGAACACCATATAAAAATCCTATGGGTATGTCTCCTTATAAAATGGTTTATGGAAAAGCTTGTCATTTGCCTCTTAAGTTAGAACATAAAGCATATTGGGCAATCAAAGAACTCAACTATGATTTCAAACTTGTCGGTGAAAAGAGGTTACTTGATATTAGCTCATTAGATGCATGGCGAACCCAAGCTTATGAAAAGGGAAAACTTTGTTTTTGCCATTCTAGTTTTTGCCAACTTTGCTTATGCCACTCTAGAATTTGACATCTCACTTTTGCCACTCTTAGCTTTTGACAGTAATAACAAATGCCATTCCATGGCAAAATCGTTAATTTTTCATTTCACTTTTGCCACTCTTAGCTTTTGACATGTACCACAATTGCCACTCTAAATTTTTTGCTTTTGCCACGGAATGGCAAAAGTGATATATTGTCAAAAGATAAGAGTGGCAAAAGTGAAATGTCAAATTCTAGAGTGGCATAAGCAAAGTTGGCAAAAACTAGAGTGGCAAAAACAAAGTTTTCCCTTATGAAAATGCCAGGTTATTTAAAGAAAAAGTTAAAAGATGGCATGATAAAATAATTCAAAAGCGTGAGTAAGTTGGAGAATATGTTCTTTTGTACAACTTTCATTTCAAATTCTTTGCAGGAAAACTCCTCTCAAAATGGGAAGGAACCTATGTTATCGAGGAGGTTTATCGGTCTGGAGCCATCAAAATAAATAATGCCGAAGGTACTAACCCAAAGGTTGTTAACGGGCAACGAATAAAACATTATACCTCAGGTACGCACATTAATGTTGAAAGTAATATTATCCAAACTTTGACACTGGAAGAACACATAGAAGAGTCCTTCTGGAACACTCAAGACTTGTGAAAATAAGGAGGTACGTGATACGGTAAGTAAACGGACTCCAAAAAATCCGCAATTTTTTGTCAGTTTTGGAATATTTAGAAAATTCGGAAAATAGGTAACCTCCAGGAAGCATACCCTGGTGGGCACAAGACACCTGGGCGCGCGGTTGTGCCCACCTGGGGTACCTTCCGGACTCCGTTTTTCTATAGTTTGCTTGTTTCCCAAGTTAAAAAAATCTTTATATACCCCCCGAACCTATTTACCACCGTATCGCGGAGAAATCTTCTGTTCTCTTTTCTTGCTGTTTTAGGTCAGATCTATTAAGCCAAGCATCATGTCTTCTTCCTCCTCCAACAACGGAGAAGAGGATGCTTGGTTGATGAAGATCAAGCTGAAGAGAGAAGGGCCCGTAGAAGCCGTCAAGGGAGATGAGAGCAAGGAGGCTACCGTAGATCAACCCCCGGTGTTCGAGCAAGCACTGCCAGCCGAGGAGGAAGAACAAGATATCCTTAAACCTTACTATGCTCTTCTTACTCCTACTGAGATTGAAGTCTTTCACATCATTAAAACGGTTCGTGTGCAAAATAAGTATCTCACCCGTGAAAATATTCTGCATCAAGAGCACATCATCCACCTCCGGGGCGTCATCCGTCGATTAGAGAATCTCTTGATCCTTAAGGACAGGATCACTTCATCGCCACCTTCTTCTTCATCACCAAAAGAAAATTGAGTATCGGGTATGGGCACTCCCCTTGGCTTCCACCAAGCTTCGGGGAGGTGCCCCTATATCGTATCATCCCTGCTATCTTTTGCCTTTACTTATTTTAGTTTGATCTTTTGCTTTAGATGAATAGAAGTTTAGTTCGATCCTTTCTTTTCGAGAGTTTGCTTAGTGATCTATCCTTGTAATCGTGTGCGATATATATGATAAAGTTCAGTTTGAGTTTTTGCTTTCTTTACTTTCAAGTTGCAATAAAAGCAAGAAAATAAATAAGAAGAAAGGAAAATAAATGTAAAAGATCATATGCTAATCTTATGGTAGGTGATGACACCACATAAGGAAAAGTATAAGTAGGAAATTTTATTAGAGATTGACAAGCATAGAATTGGTCAATGATGCAACTCATGAAAGAATTAATAAGGGAAGAGAAGATTCACATATAAATATACTATCCTAGAAATCTTTTGTGATTGTGAGCCCCCATCAAAATATTATATGCCAAAATTGTTGACATTGGACAAGGAAGACAACTTAATGATTTATGTTTGTTCATATTCACACAGAAGTCATATTTTCATAGATCCTTTAACATGTGGTGCTTGCCCCCTATCATTGCTAGCCAAAAATTCTGCACTAAGTAGAGATACTACTTGTGCATCCAAAAACCCTCCAACCCAAATCTTATTTTCAAGAGTCCACCATACCTACCCAGGGATTGAGCAAGATCCCTCAAGTAAGTTGTCATCGGTGCAATAAGGCAATACAGATTGCTTCTAAAAATGTGAGATCATTTAGTGTAAGAGAAAATTGAGCGTTGTACGAACTTGTGATGGTGAAGAATAAAAGCGACAGACTGCATAGTGAAGGTTGCCATCACAAGGGGCAATACAATGTGATGTTCTTTTGCACTAAGGGGTTGAGCATACAAACAAATAAGCGCATGGCAACCTATACTTCCCTTTGCGAAGGGCCTATCTATTACTTTTATGTATTTCCTTTTATGAAAAGAGTCAAAGTTTTCTCTTTATTCCTTTTTATTTTCTCCTTTGGCAAGCATCATGTGGTGAGGAAAGATCTAGGCACATTTGTCCAGTTGAATATGGGTAACATGAGTTATTATTGTTGACATCACCCTTAAGGTGAATACATTGGGAGGCGAAACTATAAGCCCCTATCTTTCTATGTGTCCGGTTGAAACATTTTGCTCATGTATATGCGGTGAGTGTTAGCAATCATAGAAGACTGTATGATGGTTGAGTATGTGGACTTGCCTAAAGGCTCCGATACGAGACCCTTCCTAAAAATATGATGAATTGTAGTTGTAAAGTTGACTGAGAACATAGTTTGTTGGTTTCTAATAGAGTCTTTGCTTTATACTTCAATAGTGTGATGAATTGTCACTTATTCATGAGAAGTCTATGATAAAAGTTCTATGATAAGAGTCTTATGTTTAAGTTTGTTGTTGTTGTAATAATTAACATGATGCTTCTATGTCCGTATTTTGTTTTATGGACACCTCTCTCTCTCTCTAAGCATGTGGACATGTTTTTTGATTCCGGTTTTCGCTTGAGGACAAGCGAGGTCTAAGCTTGAGGGAGTTGATACGTCCATTTTGCATCGTGTTTTCCTACTGTTATTTATGATGTTTTTATGCATAATAATGCTTTTTGGAGTAATTCTAATGCCTTCTCTCTCATAATTTGCAAGGTACACACAAAGAGGGAGAATTCCGGCTGCTAGAAATCTGGACCTAGAAAAGCTATGTCAGGCTACCTATTCTGTAGAACTCCAAATAGGCTAAAACTTCATGGAGAATTTTTATGGAATATATGATGAATATTGGAGCAAATAAGTACCAGAGGGGGCCCACCAGGTGCGCACAACCGACCTGGGCGCGCCAGGGAGCCCAGGTGCGCCCTGGTGGGTTGTGCTCACCCAGGCCCACCTCCGGTGCCCATCTTCTGGCATATAGGTCATTTTGACCTAGAAAAAATAAGAAGAGGACTTTCGGGACGGAGCACCACCGTCTCGAGGTGGAACTTGGGCATGAGCACTTTTGCCCTCCGGTGGAGTGATTCCGCCGAGGGAACTTCCCTCCTGCAGGGGGAAAGCATCGTCATCATCATCACGAACAACTCACCCATCTTGGGGAGGGCAATCTCCATCAACATATTCAACATCACCATCTCATCTCAAACCCTAGTTCATCTCTTGTGTTCAATCTTGTTACCA
Organism: Triticum dicoccoides; assembly: GCF_002162155.2. Classification (NCBI taxonomy): domain Eukaryota; kingdom Viridiplantae; phylum Streptophyta; class Magnoliopsida; order Poales; family Poaceae; genus Triticum; species Triticum dicoccoides. The sequence continues at coordinate 462,748,133 of NC_041392.1, read as the reverse complement.
GAACTATAGATTAGTGCTTGTGGGTGACTAGTAGTGTTGATTACCTCTTGTAGTTGATTACTATATGGTTTATTTGGTGGAAGATTATATGTTCAGATCCAATATGCTATTTAATACCCCTCTGATCTTGAGCATGATTATCATTTGTGAGTAGTTACTTTTGTTCTTGAGGTCACGGGAGAAATCATGTTGCAAGTAATCATGTGAACCTGATATGTGTGTTCGATATTTTGATAGTTTGTATGTTGTGATTCCCTTAGTGGTGTCATGTGAACGTCGACTACATGACACTTCACCATATTTGGGAATAAGGGAATGCATTGTGGAGTAGCAATTAGATGATGGGTTGCGAGAGTGACAGAAGCTTAAACCCCAGTTTATGCGCTATTCTGTAAGGGACGATTGGATCCAAAAGTTTAATGCTATGGTTAGAATTTATTCTTAATACTTTTCTCGTAGTTGCGGATGCTTGCGGGAGGGTTAATAATAAGTAGGAGGTTTGTTCAAGTAAGAACAACATCTAAGCACCGGTCCACTCACATATCAGTTTATCAAAGTAGTGAACACAAATCGTACCAACATGGTGAAAGTGACTAGATGAAATTCCCGTGTACCCTCAGGAATGCTTTGCTTATCACAAGAGTCTGTTTTGGCCTGTCCTTTGCCTCAAAAGGATTGGGCTACCTTGCTGCACTTTTGTGACTACTATTGTTACTTGCTTGTTACAAATTATCTTGCTATCAAACTACTCTGCTACTTACAATTTCAGCACTTGCAGACATTACCTTGCTGAAAACCACTTGTCATTTCCTTCTGCTCCTCGTTGGGTTCGACACACTTAATTATCGAAAAGAGCTACAATTGATCCCATATACTTGTGGGTCATCACTCCATCGAAGCGAAGGAAAGGTGGTGCAAAGGAATAGATGTGTACGTGTTGATTCCGTCCTAACCTTTCCGAAGTGGACCCCCTCTTAATAGTATGACTCTCCTATGACTCAAATCCACCCAAAAGAAACGTAGAGAACCGCCATCTTCGATCGGCTCCGAGGGGCACCAAATCATCTTGTGCCTAGACATGAGATATCTGAAATGCTCAACGCACACGATTAGTCCGCAAATGCACTGTCATCAATCACCAAAACAACTCAGGCAGAAATATGCCCTTACAATTTCCCCCTTTTTGGTGGATCGGTGACAATACGGGATTTGCACATGGAGATATAAAATGATCATAAGCAAACCCAAAATCTATAAAATATAGACAGGCTCCCCCTAGATGTGTGCATTCAAGAGATATGCTTTAGACTGCACTACACACACACACTAGGATCAACCCTCCCCCTATATTTTATAGACAAGGCAATCCTTGCAAAAGTATAAGTGACACTAAGCATAGAAGCATGGTATAGTAAGTGAGCATGAAGTGAAGAGCACAAGACAAAAAAATCTCACAAGCTACTAATCATACTAGATAATAAAAGGATAAGATTGAAAGCGTATGTCTCACACCATATGATAGAATAGGTCTCCTGGTCTCACACACAAATAACACAAACTAAAGCAATGAAGGTTCAGCGAAACGAAAGCAAGGAGAAAACAAATACTCGCAAATCCTACACTCTCTCTCCCCTTTGGCATCGAGACACCAAAAAGGCATAGAGGACACCTAAGACACATGTGGTAGCACCCACTAAAGAGATCACTCAACAATCTCCTCCTCCGAAGAAGCAGGAATGGACTCCCCATCTGACTCAGCCCATTGATAGTCTTGCTTCGTCATACATGCAACCTCAGGAGTGATGTTCTTCTACGACCCGCTCGAGACGTGCTCGCCAAGCTTCCTCAGAATCCGCTTGTCGCGCTGGGGACTCTCCTTCTGAGCAATGTCAATCTGGTACTGCCCCTTGGCCTACATGCAGAACAGAGCCTTCACCTTGGCCTTGAGCTTCTTAGCCCAAGATGGCTCAGTAGAGGGAGGTGCATACCCCTCAGAACTATCCTCCGCCGCCTCCTCCTCAATCTCCTCATCATCAACATCCATGCAGGCAGCCTCTACCTTAGCCCAGGTGGTGTTATCCCACTTGTTCTTCTGGCGCAGCTTAATGGGCTCATGGCGAATCCAGTTGGGATCATGAAACTCTTCACCTAGAAAGAGCTTCTACCAAGTCTTCAAAATCAAGAGGTGCAAATAAGGTCTGTAGATGGGAACCTTGCGATGGAACACAACAGTCTGAAGCTCACACCACATGATGTGAGAAACTTCAAGTGGTCCAGGTTGTTGACGATGCGCATCCTCACAGATAAGCATCATGTCCACAAGATAGGAATGCACCTTGTCCTTGTCGCCCATGCGAGAAAAAAGAGAGTTGCAGAAGATCCGGTCCATGATGTCGAGAAAAGGGTTCAGCACATAAGACTTCTTGCCATTGGGTAGAGTCTTCTCGACAAGGTAGGGTTGAAGCTTGTTCTTGGAAGCAGACTCTAGGTTGGCGTGCGGGCGGATACCAACGGGCACATCTAGCCCCTCATCATGAACGTGCAACATATCCATGAACTCCTTCCACTCAGCAGTCATCCTCTTTCCATTTGTCATCCAAGTCATGGTCCGCTTCTCATCCGTGTGGAAGTGGATATAAGCAAAGTACTAAGCCACAATCTCCGGGTCATAGTCAAGGTGGAACGTGATGATCCCCTCAATACCAAACTGCTCCACCAAGTCCAGTGGCTCACCAAAATATGACTGGTTCTTCCTCAGATGAACCATGTCAATCCATTGAACCGGTACGTAGATGTTCTGCTTGGCCTTGATCACATCTAGGAAGATGAGATTTTGTTCTTTGGTCAAAAACAAGTCATTGCCCCTGAAGAGTTCCCTAGGCTTGATCTAGGGGTTGAGATTCCTTCCACTACAAGAAAAGACACTTCCGTGATGATACATGTTTGTCACAGTAGGTCACGTTTTCTGTCATGCATGTACATCCATGACAATTTTATGACAGAATCAAGATAGTCATACCCGTGCTGTCGTAGAAGTGTTCCATGACATTACCAAAATTATCATCACGGAAGTGTCCACTTCTATGACGATAAATCGCGCGTCATAGAAGTGCTTTCGTCAAGGGTGACCTACACGTGGCATCGACCGTAATGGGTCGCCGTTAAGCTATCGGGTCCGGTTTTGGATCCGATAACCCGTTAACAGCCCGGACCAATGGGGATTTTCCACATGTAAAATTCTCATTGGCCGGAGGAAACACGTGTTGGCTCAACGTTCAGACAGATGTCATGTCAGGACCCTGACTCGATGTCACATCGATCTAGCTTGTAACACCTCATATCACTTTGCGGCCTCACGCACGGTATTCCCACGGGTGTCGCCTTACCTTTGCCCGGGACCGTTTGCGCCTTTTGGCTCACGTATATGATAGTGTCGCTAGCATCCATATGATAAGGAGCCCGGGCTGACATGACTAGTCGCAAATCCAAAGTGGCACAAGCTTACAGGGACAGGCATCCATGACCCAGCTTCGAACGTGTCGGTCATCAGCAAGTGGGTCCGGGCTGTAGCACTGGGCTAGCAGGACTCCGGTAGACCGGGCTGTAGCGGGCTAACAGGACTCCGGTACTCAATGCGTGACATTTCCCCGAAGGGACAGACACCGGAACAAAGAAGGACACATGCCGGCCAGCCTAAGTGTTCCAGAGCAGTAGCAAGCTACCATGGCTCAGCGGTAACACTAGGAGACATTTCCCGGTAAGAGAGGCTACTAGAGATAAACAACTAGATAGTCAGATCCCACACATACCAAGCATTTCATTAACATACACACAATATGCTCGATATGTGCAAATACAACATGGCATCACAACATGACTCTACGACACAAGTACTTTATTTAAGGCTCCGGGAGCCATACATAACATACACATAGGTACGGGTCACACGACCCAGCATTCAAGTCATACAGTCATACAAACCAGCAGCGGAAGTAGCTTGTCTGGGTACAGACAACTAGTAAAATAAAAGAGGCTTGGAAAGCCTAGCTATACTACGTGGTCCTTCACAAGCTCAGGATCACCACCTGGGCCTTAGCCTACTCAATGATGTCAACGTCTACGTAGAACCCATCAGAAGGGGTTGCAGCGTCTTCTGTAAAAATGTAGATTATAGCAACATGAGTACAAAGGTACTCAGCAAGACTTACATCAAATCCTACATACATGCACATTATCAAGAAGGGTTGGTGGAGTTGTTGCAGCAAGCCATCTTTGACTCTTGGCTAGGCTAACCTACGAGACTCCAACTTGAAATGGTTTTGCGTACACGAGTCCACTACTCACCACTTCAATACACTACCGAGGATCCACCTCCGTCTTCCTACGGAAGAGCCATCCTCGGCACTCACACTTATCTTGAGGCTTTTAGTAGTTTCCATTTACTTGTCTATGAACTGTATAGGCAACCAAGTAGTCCTTTACCGCGGACGCGGCTATTCGAATAGATCATGATAACCCTGCAGGGGTGTACTTCTTCATACATGTTTCCACCACTTAGCGTCTGCACACGATATGTGCTCGGCAGACTTCAAGCGAAAGCCGACGTGGGTGTAGACCACGACCTACCTAAACACCTAAGTCTCTAGTCCAGGTTTATCGCCTATCCAGGTTCCATCCGCAGGGAGTCCGACCGAGGTTTCCCATACGGCCCCGAACGATGTGAACAGGGTTCCCGAGATACCTATCGGGTATTCGGTACACCCGGCCACGTACCTACCGCATCACAGCCCACCCCTACGGTCAGCGCTGTCCACGACCTCCAGTAGGCTACAAACACCAGAAACTACTTGCAACTCCTGGACAGAGGACTAGGGTGAATAAGAAGTCGAGCGGGGTCATATTTCAGGGCCCAATGCATGGTAGTAGCTATATCTTAAATCACACATACAGATCTCAGTGCTTAAGGTCGGCTTCAATGAAACAACCCACCATGTACTCCTACATGGCCTCTCATCGATACCTTTACCAAATCGTGTTCACCACACCACTCTCATTACCGACATAATCATTTCACTCTAGCCCATCACCCAGATGAACCAGACCTGACACAACTCTAAGCATAGCAGGCATAGCAAGGTAGGAACAACACATACATATGGCTCAATCAACTCCTACACATGCTAGTGGGTTTCATCTAGTTACTGTGGCAATGACAGGTCATGCAGAGGAAGTGGGTTCAACTACCGTAGCACATAGCAGTTTGAAACGCATTGTCTTAATGCAGTAAAAGAGAGCAGGAGCGAGAACATGGGATTGTATCGATATGATCAAATGGTTGGTTGCTTGCCTGATGGTTCGATGCACTGATACGGTTCTTCGTTAGGGTAATCACGGTACTCCTCGGAGGCAGATCCTGCCGCATAGAACACCGATACACAACCATCACCAAACAATGTGCAACAATATGATGCATGCATGAAACATAGCAATATGAGTGTGTTGGTCTAATGCAACTAAGACCAGAAGGGTTTGAACCAATTTGAATCAAAGATTCAAATTTCAAACTCAAACATGGCCCTTTAAAGTGTTTTTCCTTGTTCTGCATTAAACATCAGGTTAACTTGTTTAATCATGCATGAAAATAGTACAGATGGATAGATTGGATTTTTCTGATCATTTTTCATATATAATTTGTCTGATTTGGAGTTACAGAATAAAAGTTATGAATTTTTAAAGTTTAAACTATATTCTGGAATTTCCTATATTAGATTAAATCCAGAAAAACAATTACTGCGTCAGCCTGACGTCAGTGTGACATCAGCAGGTCAACGGGACACGTCCGGGTCAAACCTGACAGTGGGTCCCGCATGTCAGTGTGATTAATTTAATTAAAGTTTAAATAAAACTAAACCTGTTTAACTAACAGGGCTGGGCCCCACCTGTCATTGACTCAGGGAGTCAACCAGGGCCCACCCGTGGTCAAACCCGGGTCGGCTGCACCGGCGTTTAGCCGCCGGCGAGCCCGACGCGGCGGCGGAAGTGGTTTTGGCCGTTTCGGCCACCAAATGGGTCGCGGAGACCACCGGAGTGGAGCTGAGGACGAGCCGCAGCTCTTGGTGGAGTCCGTTGGGGTCGGGGTGGCCAGAGTTGGCGCCGGCGACGACTTTGGCGGCCACCGGGGTTCGGCCGAAGTCGAACTTGACGCAAGAGGGGTCGGTGAGGTACGGGGAGTAGCTAGTTAGGTGCTACGTGACGCGGTGAGCATGATGGACACCGTGGAGTGGTCGGAGGGTGACCGGGAGCACGTCGGCGACGAGCTCCACGGCGGTGGGTGCGGTTGAGCTCCGGGAGGTCACTACACAGCTCGGGAGCAGGAAAAGAAGGGGGGGGAGATGGCTAAGCTCACAGTGAGTGCGACGAAGCCCTTGCTGCGGCCGGGGATGGACCGGAGCGACGACGGCGTTGAAGGGGATCTTCGGCGGCGGCGGTTCGGGCGAGGTCGTTGCGGTGGACTTGGGCGTTGCGAGCGCTCGGGGCTCGGCTTGCTCGATGAAGTGGACAGCGGCGGAGCTCCTGGACACGACGAGAGGACGCACGGGCAGCGGGGAGCACGACTACGACGTAGGCACGGCGGTGGTGGCGTCGGTCATGGCGGGGGAGCGCGAGGGGGAGGAGCTAGAGAGGAGAGGGGGTGTCTGAGGGTTCGGGGGAGAGAGGGAGGGCGATCCACGACGTCAGCGGGCGAGGGGAGCGGCGAGGCGGCGAGCAGGTGCGTGGCGCGCGCTGCGGTCGCCGTCGGGCACCTGCCTGCCTGCCTGGCCGGCAAGCAGCTCGCTGGAGCGGCGCTGGGCTGGGCCGGCAGGTGGGCCGGGGGCTGGCGTCAGGTAAGTTTTTCTATTTTCTCTGTTTTCTGTTTTTTTAATACTTCTGCAACTTTGTTGAATTAATAAAAATACTTAGGCAACTCCTAAAATCACCAAACTACTCCTGGTCCATAGTTGGATTATTTCCATCATGAAACATTTTAGTTTGGAGATATTTGAGCATTTAAATATTTTATATAATTTGAAATGCCCAAATTCAAATATTTATGATTTAATTCACAAACCCTAAGATGGCCTAGGAAAATGTGCATCACTTTTGGCAGAGGTTCTGAACCAAGACAAAAATGATGGGCATTTTAGAAGGGCATTTCAGGTTCATTGGAAAAGTTTTTAGTAAACCCTAATTGGTTTCAGAGGGGACTGGGGGTTCTGTCATCCCCATTTCAGGTTTCTGATGCAAAAATAAACATGATGCAACACTCTAATGCATAACTAGCTAGGGTGTGACATGTCATCCACTCATTGGATAGGAGGCGCCTATGATACGTCGACACGTGGCACAGCCCAACAGAGGCCCACCTTGTTTTTTTAGACACTAATGGGCTGGCCCGCTAACAGCCTGCCATGTTTTGGGTCAAATTGAGGCCCATACCAGATCAGGCCCGTTCACAGCCTGCCATGTTTTGGGCCAAATTACAGCCCATATCAGATCAGGCCCATTAACAGGCCACTGTTCTTTTGGGCCCATACTAAGACATGTTTGTATTTCAGCCTGTTAAAGGCATGTTTACCAGTTCGGCCCGATAATAGTTTCGGCCTACTAGCGGCCCATGGTGCATCTGGGACATTGTCGGCTCGGCTTAACTTTAGGCCATTTAACGGCCCATGCAGAAACTGGGCTATTTCTTGTCTGAAGTAACTTTAGGCCTCTTAACGGACCGTAGTCTTCGTGGATAAATTTCAGCCCAACTGACCTATGGGCATGTTAATGTTCCGTGTAACAGTTGGGCCTAATTACAGCCCGCATTGAATCCTGCTTGATTACAACCCATCTGATAATGACCCGTGACACTTTTAGGCCTATGTCCCCCGTAGATACTAGCCTACTTAAAGCCCATAATTTTATTGGGCCAAACAGGCCCGAGATATATTTTGGCCTGTTAACTGCTCGTCCTATTTGGGCCAAACATGGGCCTTAGGCAATTTCGGCCTGTATTGGCCTGTGATTTTTTTGGCTCAACGCTAGCCCAATCTATGTTTTAGCCTATTAAAAGCCCATGGTATTCTCCAGCCTAGCTGGACAAAACTTTACTCGGCCTGTTAAAGGCGGGAAACAACTATAGGTTTAGACCTGCTAATGGCCCAAGATGATTATGGGCCCAGGTTTTGGCCCATATGAGTAACGGGCTGGCCTGATGACCAACAACACTAAGATCCACTGAACCTTCTGGCCTAAATTACAGCATACCGACCAAGAGTAAACCTAGACTATACAACAAAGAAATTACAACATATTACATCCCCTCGGCATCAAAGTTCGGCGTCAGTGATAATAAAGGGCAACCAGATAGCAGATTACATAAACTAGGCAGGTCGCCACCAGTGGAAGTTAACAGGTGGAGAAAATAATAGACAAAACCAATAACACTTCAACACAGTTCAAGAAAGGTTAGCCCGGCCCAGGAGCTACAGCGCAAGCAGCTTAGCAACCTGATGAGACTGCACTTCTTTGGCGCTCATATCCACCAACTTAAGCTGCATAGCATCAATAAACATCCTGTACTTATAGTTAATCTTGCATATAGATTGGAGTTCCAGTCGTATTTGAGTGGAAGCATGTATTTTTGCTTGAATTTCAGACTGGAGAAGTCGAACAGATTCAGGCGGCGACTTCATCGAGCTTGTGCCACTGAGTAAGTTTGACACTACATCAAGATGTGACTTCGTGGTTGTATCCCTACACTCAATATGTGTTGCTTTGGAATATGTGTTAGAGGGGCAAACAATGGGTTCGTCTCACTATCATTGTGGCAGTTCTTCCTAGCAGCAGCGTTGTCACCCTGAAAGAGAAACAAGTAGGTAGATAACAGGTTTTGCACGTATAAGCATCAGCGCTGTCAATTCATCTCATTTCTTTGTCAGAAATAAAGAGACACGGTTTAAAATAGCATTAACATAATCGACATTGTTCACAGTTAAGACAACAGGAAATGGCATTTTGCAGGAGCGGCCAGCTTCACCAGACCACTGGATTACAAATCAAGAACACAAGCATAGATGTAGTTCTAAACAACGTATAAGCATGAATGGTGAGTGCACTGTCAATTTATACCATTTTAGATTGGTAAATAAAGAGACACGATTTAAATAACATTAATATAATATGGCATTGTTCATAGTTGAGACGTAGTAGGATATGACATTGTGCTGTTGTTGGTAGTCTCACCACACCACTGGATTACAAATCAAGAACACAAGCATACACATAATGCTAAAGAATATAACTTGCTATGTTTAGTTTAATTTACATGGTATGAATAAGGAACTAGATTGTACAACTAAAGACTGAAATTGAGAAGGACAAACTTATGTTTATGTACTTCTACTTTATAAACTTTGAACAAGCAATTTGATGCAGACGACAAAAATAAACAACATTTGCACGCATAGCTATCCAAATATAAACAACAAAGTTTGAAGGCTCGAGGAGGACAAACTTACATTAGTAGTGAAGGCATGCTCTATAAAGGCCTTGTCCATATTGATGGGGGGGGGCAATTCAAGTAGTTTACCGCACACTCTTGTTCAAGAGTATTGCCTTTATTCTACATTTTGTTAACAGTAAGTATAGATGTGAAAATATAGGAACAAATGGCATTATTTAACTTAAGATGCAGAGTACAAATGTAAATACAGCATACATGCAGAAGGCACTGACAAGAGCAATGCGGAGCTAAACTTCTTCAGTAACATTGGTTTTATTCAATATTTTGTCAAGAGTAAATGTAGATCTGATGTGTAGAAAAATAAAGGACAAGGGAGAATAAGCTGCAAAGTGTACATGAAGAACTAGTTGACAAATATAAGTACAGTGATGAATGACAACAGATGCTTACAAGAACATTGCAGTACTAAATTTCTTCATAGGCATTGGGTTTATTCTACATTAATTTAAGCATTGATATAGATATAATAATTTGGAGCGAACAGTGGATAAGCAAGCTATAATGCACAATGATGTCACATAATCCACTATGTATGAATGTAAGGACAACGGTAGGACAATAGGTACTCACAAGAGCAAAGTAGCGACCAACATAGTTGTGATATCCTAGGTTTTCCGGCGTTGGTTCGATCGCCAATATACGTCGGGTGCTATGTGATTTCTCCGGTAGCACCACCTTTTTGAAGGACTTTGCTTGTACTCCTTCAGGTTCTGCAATCACCCTCTTCCTTTTGGATGTCTAAAACACAAGAACACCATTTGAATGGAAAAACATGGTATGACAACAAATGGAATAGGTGTTGATAATGGATGGGCATGGCATCTTCACATATATCATGAGTAAACTAAGCAGATGGCGGTGCAACAAAGCAAAATAAATGCAAGACACCTTATGCAAGATATGTGCAACCAATAAAACCTTGCCAAATTAGAACATGCACCTTATTGGGTGAACAGGATAGGCCATCTGCCTTTGACTCCTTGAGCTCAGAAGAGTCATTAGGATCATATTCTGAATACGAATCTATAGGTCGGGAGCATGTGGGTTTCATTGCACGCACAATGGACATCAATCCCTTGATGCCAAGTTTGTTACCCACTGAACTGTTCCACAATATTCTTCTGATGTGCGCATTCTTATATTCATTGTGATTACGTACAATATCTATAAAGCATGAAAACACAAATACTAGTGAGATTATCTTTGTAATGCAGAGGATATTGTAATACAATAGAGGCTCCCTGTAAACCCTTGTGTGCTATCACTGGATTCTGATGAGAGAGCCCATGTGTGCTGTAATATGGTGAGTAGATTAATATAATCTGGCACAACTACACAACAAATAAGCTCCCTGTTGGGGGCCCCAGATGTAAGGATAGTTGGCAGACGATAGGTTCATAATATACCATATAGAAAGTTTATTGCCAAACCATGATAACGAGAGCACATACCCAGTAGGCAGATCGTAGTGTAGATAATAGGGGTACACCATAACCACCATAAATAAATCGGGAAAACGGATCTGGTTGGAAAAGATAGGGTTTTGCCGCTACTAATATGCAGCCTATCGATCACCTACAAGCCAGCTCTATTCATCTAAAGGCGCACATGTAGCGACCAGACCTCAAACGGTCCAATCTCTGTGCTCAGGTGTTATCCCTGGATCAGTAATGCTGAGACCACACAATACTTGAAGGATTTATAACAGAGTAGCAATCACACACTTATTACATCGAGAGTATCAAAAGAGAACTTATTACAATAAATATGGCTTAAGGCCATCTAATAACGATAACAGCGGAAGGCTTGGAAGATAAGTGTGTCCATCAACTCCAATGGCATCACTAAGTATAGAACCACGACCCAAAAGCACCTTACTCATCGTCTGAAAAGTCTGCAACATTAATGTTGCAGCCCGAAACGGGTCAGCACATGGAATATGCTGGCAATGTAACACATAGAGAGCAATAAAAGAATAAGGCTATTCTATATGCATATTTGGCTGGTGGAAAGCTCTATGGTTACAGTTTTGCATAAAGCCAATTTTTCCTACTACAAAGGAATAAATTTTATTTAACTATCATGGTAGTTGTTAAACATTGAGAGTGTAGACACGCTCTCAATCCCAATTAAGCATCATCATTAAAACCCAACAAAATTAATTTAGAGTAACATGATGAGATTCACATGATAATCCAGGTACTATATACTCAAGATGTCCATAACCGGGGACACGGCTAACCATGATTAGTTTATACACTGTGCAGAGGTTTGCGCACTTTTCCCCACAAGACTCGATCTCCTCAGTTGGAAATCTCGCACTACATGGTGTTTGAGAAACGGATGACCGAGACATAGTCTTTCAGAAGTGCTAGCACCTTACGAACGGGTAGACCTTACCAACCTACATCCCCTACATCTGCTAGTCTACCACTGTAAGAGTTTGCATGACTTAGTCAACTATGCTAGAGCCCATAGTAGCTTATGGCTGCACACGGAAGTTTCCAGTATGAATAATCTCATGATCCCTTTGAGCCTGGGTGGCGGTCCAAAAGAAAAACAAGAAATCGCTGGAATACCCAGGAGCCTCAATCCACCCAGATGTGTATTTAAGTTGCCACCTTAGATAAACCATTGATTTAACAATCTCACATCTGTCATGGATTTCACTCACCCAATCCACGTCTACTAGCATAGCATAGCATAATAAGCAAACGTAGAAGTAATTCCCAAAGGTTTGATAATAACAGGTAATAGGTACTACCTCATCTACTTCCCAAACCGACAATTTAATTAGATTCTAATCATGCAATGTGTGAGGATTGATCTAATGCAATAAAACCGGGTAATAGGAAAGTATGATCAAAGTGTTACTTGCCTTGCTGATGATTCGTGAAACCTAGCGATTCGAAGTAGCAAGCGGCGCACTCCGGGTACTCTATCGCAAACAAACAAGCATACAATAAGTACTCCACTAATGCACTCGTAAAACTCGAATAAAAGATCTAACAAGAAAGTTCAACTTAAGAACTCCAGTTGGCAAAAAGAATCAAACCGAACGAAGCAACGAAAGACAAACGGCAAAAGAAATAAGCTTCGTTTACTAATCTGAAACTAGGGCAAATTTTACTGAGGCAAAAACATGTTTGAGTTGGTTAAACGGAAAGAGGGTTTCGAGACGAAACTCCAGGCGCTTGAATTGCCTGATTCCGACAAACGAGCGAAAAGTTAAACTAAAACGAACATGGGATCAGAAAAACCGCGGATTTAATCCAAGAAAAAGAAATACGACGAACAGGTTAATGAACGAACGTTCGTTGACAGGAACTAAACGATGAACGCGTTCGTTAAAACGAACGGACGAGCGAACGCTCGCTAAATAAATAAACCGAAGAGAAACCGATCTATTAAAAAAACAGAAACTAGGGTTTAAAAAAAATCGGAACGACTTTTTTCTCAAAAACCGGGCGGTGGCTACCTCGGCTCGGGGCTCCGGCGAGGCTCTGGCGGGCGGCGGGTGGTGCGGGGCGGTGGGCGGCACGGTACGGTGTTGCGGCGCGGCGGCAGTGTGGGCTGCAGGGGGGTTATAAAGGGGGCGGGGAGAGGCGACTTGGGGAAGGGGTCGCCCTCGGGAGGCGGAGTCCTCCCTAGACTCGGGCGGCGGCGGCGCTGGTCGGGACTCCTGTCCCGACCCGGCGAGAGGCGGCAGCGGGCGGCTGGGTCGGCCTGCTCGGCTGGGTCGTTGGCCCAGTCGGGCGCGGCGTCTCGTTTAAAAAAAACAATTTCGCTGCGACTAAAAAAAATTCTAGAAAAAAAAATAAAAATAAAAATCTAAAAATGCCAAAACAAATTTTCTCCGTCTAAATAAAATATTTAGAATAGGATGAACATTTTCTTGGCTCTAAATGCAATTTTTGAAAACGTGCAATTTTTCCTAAATTCAAATAAAATAGCAAATAAAACCAAAATAAAATCTTATTCGGTTTTTTATTTAAACCCTCAATATTTCTTTATTTTGGGAAAGTCATTTTATTCCCTCTCTCATAATTTTTATAATAGAAATAATTGAAGATGAAATAAATAAAATCAAATGATCCTATTTTCAAAATTTGAGAAAACTCAAATATGAAAATAAGGAAATCCCCAACTCTCTCCGAGGGTCCTTGAGTTGCGTAAAATTTCTAGGATCAACCAAAATGCGATGAAATATGATATGCAATGATGATCTAGTGTATAACATTCCAAATTGAAAATTTGGGATGTTACAAACCTACCCCCCTTAAGATGAATCTCGCCCTCAAGATTCGGGTTGGCTAGAAAATAGGTGAGGGTGGTCCTTCAACAAATCTTCCTCTTGTTCCCAGGTGGCTTCATCTTCCGTGTTGTGGCTCCACTGAACTTTGCAAAACTTGATAACTTTGTTGCGGGTGACTCGGCTGGCATACTCAAGAATCTTGACTGGTTTCTCCTCATAGGTCAAATCACTTTCCAACTGAATCGCTTCCAGCGACACTGTATCTCTCAGCGGTATATCATCCATCTTTGCGTGGCACTTCTTCAAATGGGAAACATGGAACACGTCGTGAACTCCTGACAATCCTTCGGGCAATTCCAACTTGTAGGGTACTTCTCCCATCCGCTCCAAAACTTTGTATGGTCCTACAAAATGTGGCGCTAATTTTCCCTTAACTCCGAAGCGCTTAACTCCTCGAAGGGGAGATGCTCGAAGGTAAAGTCGGTCTCCGACTTCGTAAACTGTCTCCTTACGTTTTGAATCTGCGTAGCTCTTCTTTCTGGACTGGGCTACCTTGAGCCTATCACGTATCAATTTTACTTTCTGTTCAGACTTCTTAATCAGATCCGGTCCAAACAACTGACGGTCTCCAACTTCATCCCATGACAATGGGGTCCTGCACCTCCTTCCGTACAAAGCTTCGAAAGGGGCCATCTTCAAACTGGATTGATAGCTGCTGTTATAGGAGAACTCTGCGTATGGCAAATTCTCGTCCCAACTAGATCCGTAATCTAGCGCACAAGCTCTGATCATATCCTCCAAAATCTGATTGACTCTCTCAGTCTGTCCATCTGTCTGCGGATGAAAAGCTATACTGAACTCCAGCCTGGTACCCAAAGTTTCGTGCAACTGATTCCAGAACTTTGAGGTAAACTGGGTTCCTCTATCTGACACAATGCTCCTTGGAACTCCATGCAGATACGATCCTGGTCATGTATATCTTTGCCAACTTTGCACTGGTATAGGTAGTCTTTACTGGAATGAAATGAGCTACCTTTGTCAAATGATCGACTACAACCCAAATCGAGTCATAGCCTGAGCGAGTTCTGGGTAAACCCGTAATAAAATCCATGCCTAACTTATCCCATTTCCATTCAGGTATCGACAATGGCTGTAGCAATCCTGCTGGCTTCTGATGCTCTGCCTTTACTCTCTGACATACATCGCAAACTGCTACATACTCTGCAATATCCTTCTTCATTCCGGTCCACCAGAAACTATCTTAGTATTTCCTGGGTGAATCGAATAGGGTGAATCATGGGCCTCTTGCAGAATTAACTTCCTGATCTCCGAGTCATTAGGCACATAAACGCGGTCTTCAAACCATAAGGTATCGTGCTCATCCTCACAAAATCCTTTAGCTTTTCCTTTGCTCATTTTCTCCTTAATAGAGGCAATCTCCTTGTCAGTCTTCTGGGCTTCTCTGATCTTATCCATCAAAGTAGACTGAATCTCCAATGCGGCTACATAGCCTCTCAGAACTATTTCCAAACATAGCTCACGAAGATTTTCGGCTAACTCCCTTGGTAAATCTCCCGTCATTAAGGTGTTAACATGACTTTTATGGCTCAACGCGTCAGCTACTACGTTAGCCTTTTCGGGGTGATAATGCAATCTTATGTCATAATCCTTGATGAGCTCCAACCATCTCCTTTGCCTGAGATTCAACTCCTTCTGCATTAAGATATACTTCAAACTCTTGTGATCTGTGTACACCTCACAATGATTTCCAATGAGAAAATGTCTCCAAGTCTTCAAGGCATGCACTACGACTGCTAACTCCAAATCATGCATAGCATAATTCAACTCATGAGGCTTAAGTTGTCGTGAGGCATAGGAAACAACTCTTCCTTCCTGTATAAGCACTGCTCCAAGTCCTCGACGTGAAGCATCGCAATACACCTCATAATCCTTGGTCTGATCTGGCAAAATCAACACTGGTGATGTAACCAAACGGTTCTTCAACTCTTGGAAACTGGCCTCACATTCCTCGGTCCATATGAACTTTGTATCCTTCTTCAACAACTCCGTCATAGGTTTTGCAATCTTCGAGAAATTTTCAATGAATCTCCGGTAGTATCCTGCAAGTCCAAGAAAACTCCGGATCTCTCCGACTGTTGTTGGTGCTTCCCAATTTGTCACAGTGTCAACCTTGGTGGGATCTACTGCTACACCTTCTCCAGATATAAGGTGTCCGAGGAATCCAACTTCCTTCAACCAAAACTCACATTTGCTAAACTTGGCATATAACTGATGTTCTCTGAGGTTTCCAAGTACCAAACGCAAATGCTCCTTATGCTCCTCTTCATTCTTCGAGTAAACCAGGATATCATCAATGAACACTACGACGAACTTATCCAGAAACTCCATAAACACTTTGTTCATCATGTTCATAAAATAAGCAGGTGCGTTAGTCAGACCAAATGACATAACGGTATACTCGTACAGCCCATACCTGGTGGTAAAAGCTGTCTTGGGTATATCCTGTTCTCGAATCTTCAACTGATGGTACCCTGATCGCAGATCGATCTTGAAAAATACCTTAGCTCCTTGCAATCGATCAAACAGATCATTGATCATCGGTAGTGGGTACTTGTTCTTGATGGTTAGTTCATTCAATCCTCGATAATCAACAACCATCCTTAACGATCCATCCTTCTTCTCCACTAGAAGTACTGGCGATCCCCAAGGTGAAGAACTTGGGCGGATATATCCCTTATCTAGTAACTCCTTGATCTGCTTCTTAATCTCCACCAAATCCTTTGCGGGCATCCTATATGGTCTCTTAGATATTGGCCCTGTGCCTGGCAAAAGTTCAATAAAAAACTCAATATCTCTATCCGGGCATGCCTGGCAATTCTTCTGGAAATACATCAAGGAAATCTTTCACCACTGGTACTTCCTCCTGCACAACTCCTGTTAAGCAATTTACTTGAGTCCTTTTCGGCACATACCGGGATACATACTTGATCCTTCTCCCTTCTGGGGTGGTAAGGAAAATTGACTTACTGGCACATTCAATGTTCCCTTCATACTTTGATAACCAATCCATGCCTAATATCACATCCAGTCCTTGAGATTCCAATACTATTAGGTCTGAGGGAAATACATAGTTACCAATCCTTAATGGTAACTGATCACACCATAGACTAGCCATATACTCTGCTCCAGGCGAGGTTACTAACATGGGTGACCTAAGGGCTTGGGTTGGCAGTTTATACTTATCCACAAATCCCCTTGATATGTATGAATGCGATGCACCAGTATCAAAAAGAACAAGTGCAGTAAATGACTTAACCAAAAACTTACCTATTACTGCATCGGGCTGGGCTTCAACTTCCTCCACATTTACGTGGTTCACCTATCCCCTATTGAAAGGGTTCGGCTTCTTCCCAGAGCTTCCATTGCCATTTCCATTTTGGGCTTCAGGACATTCATTAGCATAATGTCCGGTCTTCTGGCACTTGAAACAAGTGACTTGGCTCAGGTCTCTCTTGGATGGGGTTGATGGGTTGGTGCGATTCTGGCCGTTACTTCCTCCATTCCCATTCCCATTCTTGGTGCCATTGTGATTGTGCGAGCTACCTCCTCCATGGGTATGCTAAAAATGTCCTCCCGGCCTAGGGGTAAATCGTGGCTTCTCCTGAGCTCCAGAATTGTACTTCCCTTGTCCATACTTCCTCTTACGGTTCTCAATCTGCTGCTGCTTCCCTTCAATCATAAGAGCGCAATCTACCAACTCCTGGTAGTTGTTGAAGGTTGCTACCATCAACTGCATGCTCAACTCATCATTCAGTCCTTCCAGAAACTTCTCCTGCTTAGCTGCATCTGTAGCAACGTCATCTGGGGCATAACGTGCTAGCTTACTAAAATCCTCCACATACTGGCCAACTATCCGTCCTCCTTGGCGCAAGTTGCGAAACTCTTGCTTCTTCATGGCCATAGCTCCTGCTGAAACATGGGTAGTACGGAAAGCCTGCTGGAATTGGTCCCATGTGACAGTGTCAACAGGGAAAGCGGCTGTGAAATTCTCCCATCATGATGCTGCGGGTCCTTCAAGCTGATGTGCGGCAAATTTCACCTTTTCCGCATCTGTGCATCCTGCCGTGGTCAACTTCCTTGCTGTCTTGCGTAGTCAATAATCTACTACTGTCGGCTCAGTGCTACTGGAAAACACCGGCGGATTCAGCCTAAGAAAACGGGCTAAGTCATCAACAGATGGTGGTGGTGGTGGTGGGTTGTTGTTGTTGTTCCCCTGATTCTGATTCTGGACTAGCAACTGCATCAATGTATTCTGCTGCTGGATCAATTGAGTGAGCTCCGGTGGGAAGGTAAATCCGGGGTCACGTCTCGGAGGCATCTGAGGGTTTAGAAAAGATGAGATTTAAGAATAGAGAGGGGTCTAGAGAGTAAACACTACCCATATGCACATGAGGCAAAAGCAAACAATTCACTTCATTCACTCAATCAAACAAAGGCATACAATCGATCTAACTATCCAAAAAGTGCTCGGACTACTACATTTACATGGTGGACTACTACTACTGTTGGGGTGGTCTACTAGAAGTATTCTTCGGTTGTAGACTCCATGATATCTGCTCCAGCTTCATCAACATAGTCATCATTGCTATCATCTGGATCCGAGTCGGTGTCGTCGTTGATGATGTAGTCTTCCGGGCGAATCTCCTTGGGTTCTTCGTCTTCTTCTACTGGTGTAGGGTCTCCCATGAATATTCCAATCTTCTTGATCAGATCGTCATTCTTCTCCACTAATACTTTGATTTCTTCTTCATAATCTTCACGTGTAGCCTTGAGTTCTTCCTCCAGTTCCTTGATTCGTGTCCTTGCCTTCTTTAGATCTATCTTGTCGGCGCACATCTGGTTCTCCTGACGTCGAATGTGCTGGTTTAACTCCTGGATAAAAGCTGCAATTGATCTATCCTTCTTAGTGCTGATCGTCTCCCATTTCTCATCTCGGCGTCCACAAATCTGGTAGATAGTATCCTTGAGATCATTGCGGTAAACTTCTCCAATGCGTCCCATGGCGATGTGAGCTACCATGCTCTTTCCTAGACTCCAGGTTGGTGCATCAAAAGAAAACTCTATGGGCTGAGTGACTGGCATGAACGTCCTTCCTGGAACTTGAACTTGAATCATCCAGCGCTCTTCTTCGGGTAAAGTGGCGTTGTATGTCCCGGTGAAGCTTGGTACTCCTATGTTCAGGTATCTTGTGATTTCCTTCAAATGACGTCCAAAGGGTGTATCTTCATCCGGTTGCATGAACTTGTTCCTTGCATCCGCTATCCTAAAAGAGTAGAAAAGATGAGGAGTCAGAATGAGAAGAGTGAGTAGTGATCTAGGGCTTTAGTTTAGTGGTCGTGTCCTACAGTCAGCGTGTGCTCTGATACCATCTTGTAGCGACCAGACCTTTAACGGTCCAATCTCTGTACTCAGGTGTCATCCCTGGATCAGTAATGCTGACACCACACAGTACTTGAAGGATTTATAAAAGAGTAGCAATCACACACTTATTACATCGAGAGTCTCAAAAGAGAACTTATTACAATAAATATGGCTTAAGGCCATCTAATAACGATAACAGCGGAAGGCTTGGAAGATAAGTGAGTCCATCAACTCCAACGACATCATTGAGTATAGAACCACGACCCAAAAGCAGCTTAGTTGTCGTCTGAAAAGTCTGCAACATTAACGTTGCAGCCCGAAACGGGTCAGCACATGGAATATGTTGGCAATGTAACACATAGAGAGCAATAAAAGAATAAGGCTATTCTATATGCATATTTGGCTGGTGGAAAGCTCTATGGTTACAGTTTTGCGTAAAGCCAATTTTCCCTACTACAAAGGAATAAATTTTATTTAACTATCATGGTAGTTGTTAAACATTGAGAGTGTAGACACGCTCTCAATCCCAATTAAGCATCATCATTAAAACCCAACAAAATTAATTTAGAGTAACAAGATGAGATTCACATGATAATCCAGGTACTAGATACTCAAGATTTCCATAACTGGGGACACAGCTAACCATGATTAGTTTATACACTCTGCAGAGGTTTGCACACTTTTCCCCACAAGACTCGATCTCCTCCGTTGGAAATCTCGCACTACATGGTGTTTGAGAAACGGATGACCGAGACATAGTCTTTCAGAAGTGCTAGCACCTTACGAACGGGTACACCGTACCAACCTACATCCCCTACATCTGCTAGTCTACCACTGTAAGAGTTCGCACGACTTAGTCAACTATGCTAGAGCCCATAGTAGCTTGTGGCTGCACACGGAAGTTTCCGGTATGAATAATCTCATGATCCCTTTGAGCCTGGGTGGCGGTCCAAAAGAAAAACAGGCAATTGCTGGAATACCCAGGTGCCTCAATCCACCCAGATGTGTATTTAAGTTGCCACCTTAGATAAACCATTGATTTAACAATCTCACATCTGTCATGGATTTCACTCACCCAATCCACGTCTACTAGCATAGCATAGCATAATAAGCAAACGTAGAAGTAACTCCCAAAGGTTTGATAATAACAGGTAATAGGTACTACCTCATCTACTTTCCAAACCCACAATTTAATTAGATCCTAATCATGCAATGTGTGAGGATTGATCTAATGCGATAAAACTGGGTAATAGGAAGGTATGATCAAAGTGTTACTTGCCTTGCTGATGATCCGTGAAACCTAGCGATTCGAAGTAGCAAGCGGCGCACTCCGGGTACTCTATCGCAGAAAAAAAGCATACAATAAGTACTCCACTAATGCACAGGTAAAACTCGAATAAAAGATCTAACCACAAAGTTCAACTTAAGAACTCCGGTTGGCAAAAAGAATCAAACCGAACGAAGCAACAAAAGACAAACGGCAAAAGAAATAAGCTTCATTTACTAATCTGAAACTAGGGCAAATTTTACTGAGGCAAAAACTTGTTTGAGTTGGTTAAACGGAAAGAGGGTTTCGAGACGAAACTCCAGGCGCTTGAATCGCCTGATTCCGACAAACGAGCGAAAAGTTAAACTAAAACGAACATCGGATCAGAAATTGCGATCAAAAAAACTACGGATTTAATCCGAGAAAAAGAAATACGACGAACGGGTTAACGAACGAACATTCGTTAACAGGAACTAAATGATGAACGCGTTCGTTAAAACGAATGGACGAGCGAACGCTTGCTAAATAAATAAACCGGAGAAAAACCAATCTATTTAAAAAAACGAAAACTAGGGTTTTAAAAAAAGCGGAACAACTTTTTTCTCAAAAACCGGGGGGCGACTACCTCGGCTCGGGCCTCGGGCGAGGCTCCGGCGGTGCTCCGGCGGGCGGCGGGTGGTGCGGGGCGGCGGCTCCGACGCGGCAGCGGGGCGGCGCAGGCGGCGGCGGTGTGAGCTGCAGGGGGGCGGCAGTTATAAAGGTGGCGGGGAGAGGCGACTTGGGGAAGGGGTCGACCTCAGGAGGCGGAGTCCTCCCCTGACTCGGGCGGCGGCGGCGCTGGTCGGGACTCCTGTCCCGGCCCGGCGAGAGGCGGCGGCGGGAGGCTGGGCCGGCCTGCTCGGCTGGGCCCTTGGCCTAGGCGGGCGCGGGGTCTCGTTTTTAAAAAAAAAAACAATTTCGCTACGACTAAAAAAATCTAGAATAAATAAATAAATAAATAAAATCTAAAAATGCCAAAACAAATTTTCTCCGTCTAAATAAAATATTTAGAACATGATGAACATTATCTTGGCTCTAAATGCAATTTTTGAAAACATGCATTTTTTCCTAAATTCAAATAAAATAGCAAATAAAACCAAAATAAAATCTTATTTGATTTTTTTATTTAAACCCTCAATATTTCTTTATTTTTGGAAAGTCATTTTATTCCCTCTCTCATAATTTTTATAATAGAAATAATTGAAGATGAAATAAATAAAATCAAATGATCCTATTTTCAAAATTGGAGAAAACTCAAATATGAAAATAACGAAATCCCCAACTCTCTCCTAGGGTCCTTGAGTTGCGTAGAATTTCTAGGGTCAACCAAAATGCGATGAAATATGATATGCAATGATGATCTAGTGTATAACATTCCAAATTGAAATTTTGGGATGTTACAACACAACTGTTACTATCAGTTTACTCTATCAAAGACCGCGCGGCTCCCACCATTTCCGGGGTATTATGGCAGACCAATTCAAAGTGCGAAATCATTTAGCAGAACCGGCCCAATAGAGGTGTCGACTGCAGTTGTCCCTGCTCCCCTTCCTGACAAGGAACATACTGTGCTTACTAAAGAAGAACAGAAGAGGAACATGTTAAAGAACAGATGAGGAAGCATATTTTGCATGTCTGCATGCAAGTCGAGTGACTTTTGTCATTTGGGTTAGTCGACTATTTCAGGCTGTTGGATGGATATCCTACATCTCCTAACCCTTCTTCTTCCTCGTCTCTGATTCTTCCCATACAGAACACTGCACGGGCCGCCGGCCGAACCACCGGCCCCCACCGCTTGTGTTCATCTGCCACCCCATCCCCCACCCCCGCCCCACCCGTGTCAAGTTTTCTTCGTTCGGCGAGGCCCCACCATTGCCCCCACAACCACCGTCCCCACCCGAGCCCCTTCCTTCGCACCGGCGAACTCCGGTGAGCTTTGAAAAATTGACCGACCCAATTTTGAAATTTAGTCTACTGTCATTTAACTAGTGTGGAATATAAAAGGGGAAACCATAAGCATTGCGAGTGTAGTGTTGAGCGTGCCATGGCGGATCTGAAGGTGCAAACCGGACAAAGGCACTTTGCAACCAATGTTTGCTTTCAACTAGCAAGTAAGTGATGGACAAGAAATCAGAGTAAAGCAGTGGCAATCTATTATCTTGTCGCGGTAAATAAGTTGAGCAGATACGAAAGAGTACCGCCTCTGGTGCAACGCCATGTATGCATCTGCTGAGAATTTGACGGTGCTGCGGTAGTGATGGCTTTCGGCAGCATGGAAGCAGATCTAGGAGGGTAGACCATGGCGGCAGGGCGCGGTGGACGAGACGGTCATAGGAGCGGCACCGACAAGGTGGACGACGACGAGGATGAAGCGAGAGGATGGGATGCAAGGATCCCGGTCCGAAGCCGTGGATGAGAGAGGTCGATCTCTTGTAATGGACAACGGCGTCGGGGTATCAGCTCTGGCATGGTGGAGGAGGACGACAATGGATGGGGTGGCGGACGGAGGAGGCTGGGGTGGAGAGGGTGTTTTGGTGCCCATGGAGTACGAATGGGGAAATGGAGGGAGAGAGGAAGGGGGGAACCATGTCTTCAGGGCGTGCTTGTCTCAAATGCCAGGAAATTTACAAACTTAGCCCCCGTTTAAAATTTCCTACATCAACACAATATTAGTCGGTTACGGATAGGACGGTAATCTCGCATACACCGAATATTTGCCGACAAGAGTTTGTTTTTCGCGCCCACCGTGTATGAATCAGGGAGGGAGTCGATTTCAGCTGAGGAGAAACTGTGTTTTGGCGCCCACCATGTATGAATCCGGGTGAGAGGTGGTTATTTCACGTTTGAGTGAAATTACAAATCTACCCCTATCGAAACCTATAGAAATCGAACCGACAGGCTTTGCGTGTCAGGGATAGGCAGTAATTTCCATCTTGCAGATTTTGGTTTCGGGCAGTTACTGCGACTTTCCCCGCTTCCTTAAATTTTTTGTAGAGCAAGAGTGCATGTTGACCGTGCCAACTCAATTTGGATCCAGTTTGTATTCTATTTTTGTTCAGGCATGATCCATTTGCGATTGGAATAAAATTCTATATACATCATTTTTATATATACTTTCAAAAGCACAACACCCTTTATACATAAATATGGTTTACAAATGGCATGATCTTAGATTCATAAGGCTGTATCCATCTTAATTTGGATTTCCAAATATTTGAAACCACTTTATGTTGAAATCCAATGTATGCATTCCTCGCTAACTGTCCCCAATTAATGTGTGTTCATGCTTTTTTTACTTCTCAAAAATGTATAATGTGTTTCACACACGCAACATATAGTGTAATCCCGTTTAGACACTAATTGCATACAAATCATGCATTGTCTCCAATTAAAGAATCTATGGATCACTAATATTGATAAACAATATAACATTACACGTGTCCCCAAATTCAAATGAATATGCATGTTTCATACACCAATTTGCGTTATGATATTATCGATGTCATGATCTCCACTTTAAATATTTGAATCCCCTTTAATCCAGATATTCATCTCATATAGCTATCACTCATGCTTATATAGGAGTATCTCTCTAGACCTATACGTGTTCATCGTCTCTCGGGTATCTCTCGTGCTACCTGTATGTCGACAATGATCTTTTATCTTCACAACACACTGACGATTGCTACCTCTTGAGCACTTCGTTGGTTTTCCCTTGAAGAGCAAAGGGTGATGCAGTAAAGTAGCATAAGTATTTCCCTCAGTTTCTAAGAACCAAGGTATCAATCCAGTAGGAGGCTACGCGCGAGTCCCTCGCACCTACACAAAACAAATAAATCCTCGCAACCAATGCGATAAGGGGTTGTCAATCCCTACACGGTCACTTACGAGAGTGAGATCTGATAGATATGATAAGATAATATTTTTGTTATTTTCGTGATAAAGATGCAAAGTAAAGTAAAAGCAAAGTAAAAAGCAAAGGAAATAACTAAGTGTCAGAGGATTAATATGATGAAGATAGACCCGGGGGCCATAGGTCTCACTAGTGGCTTCCCTCAAGAGCATAAGTATTTTACGGTGGGTGAACAAATTACTACTGAGCAATTGACAGAATTGAGCATAGTTATGAGAATATCTAGCTATGATCATGTATATAGGCATCATGTCCGAGACAAGTAGACCGACTCCTGCCTGCATCTACTACAATTACTCCACACATCAACCGCTATCTAGCATGCATCTAGATTATTAAGTTCATAAGAACAGAGTAACGCCTTAAGCAAGATGACATGATGTAGAGGGATAAATTCATGCGTTATGATAAAACCCCATCTTGTTATCCTCGATGGCAACGATACAATACGGGCCTTGCTGCCCTACTGTCACTGGGAAAGGACACCGCAAGATTGAACCCAAAGCTAAGCACTTCTCCCATTGCAAGAAAGATCAATCTAGTAGGCCAAACCAAACTGATAATTCAAAGAGACTTGCAAAGATAATCAATCATACATAAAAGAATTCAGAGAAGATTCAAATATTGTTCATAGATAAACTTGATCATAAACCCACAATTCATCGGTCTCAACAAACACACCGCAAAAGAAGATTACATCGAATAGATCTCCACAAGAGAGGGGGGACTTTGTATTGAGATCCAAAAAGAGAGAATAATCCATCTAGCTAATAACTATGGACCCGAAGGTCCGAGGTAAACTACTCACACTTCATCGGAGAGGCTATGGTGTTGATGTAGAAGCCCTCCGTGATCGATGCCCCCTCCGGCGAAGCTCCGGAACAGGCCCCAAGATGGGATCTCGTGGATACAGAAAGTTACGGCAGTGGAATTAGGGTTTTGGCTCCGTATTTGATCGTTTGGGGGTACGTAGGTATATATAGGAGGAAGGAGTACGTCGG
>NC_041392.1:462717479-462722377 GCF_002162155.2 Triticum dicoccoides | reverse complement strand
TACCTCGTGGCTTCCCTGTTGGTTGCTTGAAGTAGGGTCCAAGTCTCCTGGATCTTGTTCGTTCCAAAAATCATGTTCCCGAAGGTTTCATTCTGTTTGGACTCCGATTGATGTTCCTTTTCTTCGAAACCCTAAAATAGGCAAAAAAAAACAACAATTCTGGGTTGGGCCTCCGGTTAGTTGGTTAGTCCCAAAAATAATATAAAAGTGTATAATAAAGCCCAATAATGTCCAAAATAGAATACAATATAGCATGGAACAATCAAAAATTATAGATACGTTGGAGATGTATCAAGCATCCCCAAGCATAATTCCTGCTCGTCCTCGAGTAGGTAAATGATAAAAACAGAATTTTTTTATGTGGAATGCTACTTGGCATATTTTCAATGTAATTCTTCTTAATTGTGGTATGAATATTCAGATCCAAAAGATTCAAGACAAAAGTTCAATATTGACATACAAATAATAATACTTCAAGCATACTAACTAAGCAATTATGTCTCTTCAAAATAACATGGCCAAAGAAAGTTATCCCTACAAAATCATATAGTCTGGCTATGCTCTATCTTCACCACACAAAGTATTTAAATCATGCACAACCCCGATGACAAGCCAAGCAATTGTTTCATACTTTTGGTGTTCTCAAACTTTTTCAATCTTCACGCAATACATGAGCGTGAGCCATGGACATAGCACTTTAGGTGGAATAGAATGGTGGTTGTGGAGGAGATGAAAAAGGGAAGATAGTCTCACATCAACTAGGCGTATCAACGGGCTATGGAGATGCCCATCAATAGATATCATGTGAGTGAGTAGGGATTGCCATGCAACGGATGCACTAGAGCTATAAGTATATGAAAGCTCAACAAAAGGAACTAAGTGGGTGTGCATCCAACTCGCTTGCTCACGAAGACCTAGGGAATTTTGAGGAAGCCCATCATTGGAATATACAAGCCAAGTTCTATAATGAATAATTCCCAAAGTTATAATATAGGAGACTCTCTATTATGAAGATCATGGTGCTACTTTGAAGCACAAGTGTGGTAAAAGCATAGTAGCATTGTCCCTTCTCTCTTTTTCTCTCGTTTTTTTATTTGGGCCTTTTCTCTTTTTTTATGGCCTCTTTTTTTCGTCCGGAGTCTCATCCCGACTTGTGGGGGAATCATAGTCTCCATCATCCTTTCCTCACTTGGGACAATTCTCTAAAAATGATGATCATCACACTTTTGTTTACTTACAACTCAACAATTACAACTCAATACTTAGAACAAAATATGACTCTATGTGAATGCATCCGGCGGTGTACCGGGATATGCAATGAATCAAGAGTGACATGTATGAAAGAATTATGAACGGTGGCTTTGCCACAAGTACAATGTCAACTACATGATCATGCAAAGCAATATGACAATGATGGAGCGTGTCATAGTAAACGGAACGGTGGAAAGTTGCATGGCAATATATCTTGGAATGGCTATGGAAATGCCATGATAGGTAGGTATGGTGGCTGTTTTGAGGAAGATATATGGTGGGTGTATGATACCGGCGAAAGGTGCGCGGTATTAGAGAGGCTAGAAATGGTGGAAGGGTGAGAGTTCGTATGATCGATGGACTCAACATTAGTCATAAAGAACTCATATACTTATTGCAAAAATCTACAAGTTATCAAAGCAAAGTATTACGCGCATGCTCCTAGGGGGATAGATTGGTAGGAAAAGACCATCGCTCATCCCCGACCGCCACTCATAAGGAAGACAATCAATAAATAAATCATGCTCTGACTTCATCACATAACGGTTCACCATACGTGCATGCTACGGAAATCACAAACTTTAACACAAGTATTTCTCAAATTCACAACTACTCAACTAGCATGGCTCTAATATTACCATCTCCATATCTCAAAACAATTATCAAGTATCAAACTTCTCTTAGTATTCAACACACTCATAAGAGAATTGTATTATTAATCTTGAATACCTAACATAATTAAAACAAATTACCATGCTGTTTTGTAGGACTCTCAAAATAATCTAAGTGAAGCATGAGAGAACAATAGTTTCTATAAAATAAATCCACCACCGTGCTCTAAAATATATAAGTGAAGTACTAGAGCAAAACTATATAACTCAAAAGATATAAGTGAAGCACATAGAGTATTCTAATAATTTCCGAATCATGTGTGTGTCTCTCAAAAGGTGTGTACGGCAAAGATGATTGTGGTAAACTAAGAAGCAAAGACTCAAATCATACAATACGCTCCAAGAAAAACACATATCATGTGGTGAATAAAAATATAGCTCCAAGTAAAGTTACCGATAGAAGTAGACGAAAGAGGGGATGCCTTCCGGGGCATCCCCAAGCTTTGGATTTTTGGTGTCCTTAGATTATCTTGGGGGTGCCATGGGCATCCCCAATCTTAGGCTCTTGCCACTCCTTGTTCCATAATCCATCAAATCCTTACCCAAAACATGAAAACTTCACAACACAAAACTTAAAGTAGAAAATCTTGTGAGCTCCGTTTGCGAAAGAAAACAAAACACCACTTCAAGGTACTGTAATGAAATCATTCTTTATTTATATTGGTGTTAAACCTACTGTATTCCAACTTCTCTATGGTTTATAAACTATTTTACTAGCCATAGATTCATCAAAATAAGCAAACAACACACGAAAAACAGGATTTGTCAAAAACAGAACAGTCTGTAGTAATCTGTAGCTAGCGCAAGATCTGGAACCCCAAAAATTCTAAAATAAATGGCTGGACATGAGGAATTTATCTACTAATAATCTTCAAAAAGGATTAACTAAATAGCACTTTCCAAATAAAAATGGCAGCAGTTCTCGTGAGCGCTAAAGTTTCTGTTTTTTTCAGCAACATTAACAAGACTTTCCCCAAGTCTTCCCAACAGTTCTACTTGGCACAAACAATAATTAAACACAAAAAACACAGCCAAAACAGAGGCTAGATAAATTATTTATTACTAAACAGGAGCAAAAATCAAGGAATAAAAATAAAATTGGGTTGCCTCCCAACAAGCGCTATCGTTTAACGCCCCTAGCTAGGCATAAAAAGCAAGGATAGATCTAGGTATTGCCATCTTTGGTAGGCAATCCATAAGGGGCTCTCATAATAGATTCATAAGGTAATTTAATTTTATCTCTAGGAAAGTGTTCCATGCCTTTTGAGGGAGTCCTGGATTACGGGGTGTCCGGATGGCCGGACTATACCTTCAACCGGACTCCTGGACTATGAAGATACAAGATTGAAGACTTCGTCCCGTGTCCGGAAGGGACTTTCCTTGGCGTGGAAGGCAAGCTTGGCGATACGGATATGCAGATCTCCTACCATTGTAACCGACTTTGTGTAACCCTAACCCTCTCCGGTGTCTATATAAACTGGAGGGTTTTAGTCCGTATGACAACATACACGACAACAATCATACCATAGGCTAGCTTCTAGGGTTTAGCCTCTCCGTTCTCGTGGTAGATCTACTCTTGTACTACCCATATCATCAATATTAATCAAGCAGGACGTAGGGTTTTACCTCCATCGAGAGGTCCCGAACCTGGGTAAAACTTCGTGTCCCTTGCCTCCTATTACCATCCGGCCTAGACACACATTTTGGGACCCCCTACCCGAGATCCGCCAGTTTTGACACCGACATTGGTTCTTTCATTGAGAGTTCCTCTGTGTCGTCGCCGTCAGGCTTGATGGCTCCTACGATCATCGATAGTGATGCGGTCCAGGGTGAAACTTGTCTCCCCGGACAGATCTCTGTCTTCGGCGGCTTTGCACTGCGGGCCAATTCACTTGGCCATCTGGAGCAGATCGAAAGCTATGCCCCTGGCCGTCAGGTCAGATTTGGAAGTTTAAACTACACGGCTGACATCCGCGGGGACTTGATCTTCGACAGATTCAAGCCACTGCCGAGCGCGCCGCACTGTCATGACGAGCATGATCTAGCACTGCCGCCTAACAGTGCCCTGAAGGCCGCACCCGCATCGGCTTCGACCCTTAATTCGGAGCCAACTGCGCCGATCGAGATGGGTGGATGGACGCCGCCTCGGGGGCTGCGATCCTAGCGGCGATTGAGCCGAACACCAGCCCCGCACTCCGCGAGACTCGTGATTCCAAGGAGCCGGACTCCTCTCCGGACTCCGAACCATTCGCGCCTCTGCCGATCGAATCCGATTGGGCGCCGATCATGGAGTTTACTGCCGCGGACATCTTTTAGCACTCGCCCTTTGGCGATATTAGGAAGTCACTAAAGTCTCTCTCTTTATTAGGAGAGCCCTGGCCGGACTACGGTCAGCGAGATTGGGATACGGACGATGAAGAAATTCAAAGCCCACCCACCACCCACTTTGTAGCCACTGTTGACGATTTAACCGACATGCTCGACTTCGACTCCGAAGATATCGATGGTATGGATGCCGATGAAGGAGACGATGAAGAACCATCGCCTACTGGGCCCTGGAACGCTACCTCGTCATATGACGTATACATGGTGGACGCACCAAAAGATGATGACGAGGATCGGATGGACGCACCGAAGGCTTGTTCCCTCGAAAAGCAGTCAAAGCGGCAATGCAAGCGCCGCCCCAAATCCCGCCTCGACAGAAATAACGATCACACAGACCCAGCGCTGGAGCAGGGCGAACCGCTGTCGGACAACGGCAATCCGGATAATCAAACCGAACAAACAAATCCTATCAAGGATAATGGTCCGGACGACATAACGCCGGACAGGCACCCGGAGCAGCAGACTGCCCGTAAAAGGCTTGTTGCTACCGCGAGGAGTCTGAAAAAGCAGAAGCAAAGGCTCAAGGCCGCGCAAGACACACTCCAAATCAGATGGAGTAAAATACTCAACACAGCAGCAAGGTACGGTGAC
>NC_041392.1:462599035-462716953 GCF_002162155.2 Triticum dicoccoides | reverse complement strand
AAAGCAGCCACCTAGTCGGATAGACGACCCCTCTACCAACATAGAGCGGCATACAACGCCGCTCACAATACAACACTCGACCCATGCGAGGGCTCGCACCCAAAGGACGGTGCAACAAGATCCATCTATGGACCACACAAGCGCGCCCCAGCATACAATGCAACACAACAAACATTCGAACAACGCGGTACACCCAGCTACAGGGGTGCCGCACACCCCCTATGTTTCACCAATGAGGTGCTGGACCATGAATTTCCAGAGGGATTCAAGCCCGTAAACATAGAGGCATACGACGGAACAACAGACCCTGGGGTCTGGATTGAGGACTAGATCCTCCATATCCATATGGCTCGAGGAGATGATCTCCACGCCATCAAGTACTTACCCCTCAAGCTCAAAGGGCCAGCTCGTCACTGGCTCAAAGGCCTCCCCGAAATCTCCATTGGAAGTTGGGAAGAGCTCGAAGACGCCTTTCGAGCAAATTTTCAAGGGACTTATGTCCGACCTCCGGATGCGGACGATTTGAGTCATATAACTCAATAGCCTGGAGAGTCAGCCTGAAAACTTTGGAACAGGTTTCTTACTAAAAAGAACCAGATTGTCGACTGTCCGGACGCCGAAGCCTTGGCAGATTTCAAGCATAGCGTCCGTGACGAATGGCTCGCCAGACACCTCGGCCAAAATAAGCCGAGAACGAGGGCCGCATTAACAAACCTCATGACCCGCTTTTGCGCGGGTGAGGACAGTTGGCTAGCCAGATGCAGCACCAGCGACCCTAGTACATCTGAAGTTAGAGATGGAAACGGGAAATCACGGTGCAACAGCAATAACAAACGCTGGAATAAAGAAGACAACACGAAGGGCACGGCAGTAAATGCCGGATTCAAAAGCTCTCGGCCAGGTTAAAAGCCGCCCCTAAAGGCACCAGGGATGAACTGTCCAGCCTCAACAATATTCTGGACCAAGTATGTCAGATCCATAGTACCCCTGGTAAACCTGCTAATCATACCCACAGAGAATGTTGGGTCTTCAAGCAGTCCGGCAAGCTCAACGCCATACATAAGGGGGAGGATACACCAAGTGAAGACGAGGACGAGCCTCCCAAGCAAGACACGGCGTAACAAAAGAAATTTCCACCAGAAGTCAAAACAGTAAACATTTTACACGTGATCAAGGGAAAGAACAACACGGCACTCCCAGGAAAATATACCCAAGTGCCTGTCACCGCGAAGTCCTGCCACTGGTCGTCTCAACCGATCACTTTCGACCATCGCGATTACTCAGCAAGTATCCGACACGCAGGATGGGCTGCCCTGGTATTAGACCCAGTAATTGGCGGATATCACTTCACACGAGTCTTGATGGATGGCGGCAGCAGCCTAAACTTAATATATCAAGATACAATCCACGGGATGGGTTAGACCCAACACAAATTCGCCATAGCAATACTACCTTTAAAGGAGTAACGCCAAGACCAGGGGCTTGTTGTACGGGCTCCCTCCTACTATAGGTTATATTCGGCTCCCCCGATAACTTCCGTCACGAGCATTTAACCTTCCACATCGCTCCGTTTCAAAGTGGCTATCAAGCACTGCTCGGACGCGAAGCTTTCGCTTGCTTTAATGCAATACCACACTACGCCTCCCTCACACTCAAGATGCCCGGTCCACATGGCATCATTTCAGTGAACGGAAATATCAAGCAATCTCTGCGTGCCGAAGAGAGTGCGGCTGCCTTGGCAGCCGCACACTAAAGGCGCCCGGACCAGTGAAAGCATCCAAGTAGGTCGTCAAGACCTCAGACACAACTAATCAAGTCCGGCGCTGCTATTTATACCGAATAAGTGGTCACACCCCTATTTGTCAATACAAGGGGCTCAACGCACGCAGACAAGTGGCAATTTCTTATCATCTTGAATTATACATGGTTTCTTTAAAAACTCTCTTTTTGCACGACAACTTTTTCACTTAACTTCCTCTCTTTTACAGACGATCATCGTGCTACACCCGTCCAGGATACGGCACAACAGAGACACAGGCACAGACGTGTAGCAGGGACCCGCTCCAAGGATTCTTTTTAGATTAAGACCCTGTGTAAACCTTTTTTACTGTCTCTTGTTGATACATATCCACCGTTGAGAAGGATGCTAACGTCTTGGCATGTGGCCACGCCAGAACAATGCATGTACCTGGACACAAGGGGCTTCTTACAAAGGCCATTATTTAGGCCCGGTTTATACCACAAAGACCGAATACCTTAGGGAGTGTTCGGCATCGCGAGTTTGGCCCTATATGCATCAGCTCCGAATCATTGTCTTTGGTCAAATGTTGGGTTTGCCCGGCTCCTGTGTTTTGGTGCCTTACGTTCCCCTTTACTGGCTAAGGTAGCACTAGGAGAACTACTGCGATTGTGCCCTGGTTCATCCGGACGAGCACCTCAGTAGAGAAAGCCGAAAACTGACTGTCATGATATAGCGTGAGACTGGTCAACCACTCGATGACCTGTGGGAATGTTAGAATTCCTCCGCCTTAACGAAGAGCCGTTTTCCGGCCAGGCATGTACGCACCCCGGAATCGGGAGAGTGCGGAGCCACCAGGGGCTATCTAGTAGCCCCACTGTCAAACTCCTATGGCTAAGTGAAACTGCTAAAGCATTATAGTCTGGTTGCCTCGCTCGCTCCGCTATCACCTCCTTAATATGACCAAGACGTTGGGTTAAGTGTGAACGCGTGTTTTTGTGAGCACCTCCGCATTATATGCGTGGGGGTTGAAGCCGACGGCTGCAATCTTTCAGGTTATACACATGTATACATAAACGGCCACCCAGGAGGCATCATATTACTTCCAGGCAAAAGTATAAAAATAGCCTTATAAAAATTTATAAAAGCATTTCGCTTACAATGAGATTACATATCACTCAAACATAATATTTTTTGAGCACTGGGTCTCTATCAAATGGGCACCCTCAAGAACTTCTTCAAAGTAGTGCTCAACAGCCTTTCGACCTATAGCCGAATCCCGCGCTGCAACATTGGTAGCATCCATCTCCGCCCAGTATGCCTTAACACGGGCAAAGGCCATCCGTGCGCCCTCTATGCACGCCGACCTCTTCATCACATTAATGTGCGGCACCACGTCAAGGAACTACTGCACCAAGATGAAATAGCTGTTCGGTTTTGACCTTTCCGACCATAGCTGATCCACAACAGACCTCATGGAGAGTCCGGACAACCTATTTAGTTCGGCCCATTCAGCTAATTGGTCAGTCAATGAAAGTGGACGCTCGGGAGAATGGAATTGTCTCCAAAACAACTGGTCTACTTCACGGTCCGTCTGACCCTGGAAGTACTTGGCCGCATCGGCAGCGCTCGCCGCGAAATCCATATACACATCCTCCGAACTCCACAGCCGATCTAGAGGGGCATACCGTGGATCTCCGAACTTCCTCCGCAACATAAAGTATTTCCCAGCTACAATATCCCCGGCTTCCCGCAGCTCCTCCTTCTTTGCCCTCATAGCAGAGTGGATGTCTTTTCTCGTCGCAGCAGCCTTCTCAAGGTCTGATGCCTTCGCTTGGTTTTCCTTTTTAAGAACCCGGCAACGGTCGGCGGCATCTTTTAATTCTATGGCCATCTCGGCCATCTTGTCTCGGCTCTCGCCATGCGCGGCCTTCTCGGCTTGCAACTCTTCGGCCGCCTTCAAAGCAGCCGCATTACCCAACCTCGCTTGTTCCTTGGCTCGGGCAAGTTCTGCCCGCAAGGCTTCAACAGTGGCAGCTCCATCTGTAGTCACAACATATTAAAGATGCTGGCATCATGCTGCTCTTCCTATTGTGGCGTTTACCAGATAATGACACTTACCCTGTGCCTCGTCAAGCCTTTTGTTAACAAGCTCGATGTCGGCGTCTGCCGCATCCAACTGCCGTTCTAAATGGGCAAACTCGCTAGTCCGGCTAGCCACCGGAGCTTCCATCACCTGCACATAGAGGCAGTATGGTTATTACCTGGGAATATGATCCTCTGTTCGTCGTTGTTTCCGGCGACAACCAGAGTCTCAGGGGCTACTATCTACACAGGGCACACCTAGCATGTGCAGGACTATCATACATTCTTTTACGTACCTCAAAGCCTATCATTAGACTCATAAAAGCTTCATGCAATCCACTTTCGGCGGACGATATTCTCTGCATCATCGTATTCATCAGCACACGGTGTTCATCTGAGATGGCCGCTCGCCCCACCAACTCCCTCAGAACATTCGATCGCACACTAGACGGTGCCGGACTCTTTTGTCTGCTCTCTTCGGGAGCCAGACACTAGGAGCTTCGGGGGTCAATGGGATTATCTTCCGGCCTCACCGGACTCGGAGAGGCCCTCCGCGACGACACTTCAGGGTCGCCCGCTTCCGGAGCGGAGGAGTCTGGAGGAGGCGTTTCGCTCTCCATCATCTCTGGAAGAAGATCCCCCGAAGACGAGCTCATTTGAGAGGGGCTAAGGCCCGAACTGCAAAAATATATGCAGTGGTTATTCTCTCGGAAGAAAAAGATGGCATATCTGTACTATTAAAGTATTTCGGGTCACTTACGACTCGCGGGAGAATTGATCCCCCAGCAAACTTTGTGCGGCAACAGCGCCCCCCAAGGTAGGACCCTCTGTGGGAGACTTCTTCTCCCATTTGGAAGCTTCGGCTTCCGAATCCCCGGGCGCAGTCCTTTTCCTCTTCTGGTCATCTTCCTTCATGGAGACGCTCGCTCCCTCGGTTAGAATGGGCAGCGTTGGGGCCCGTGTCCACCCATATTATCCTCCACAGTATCTTAAGGGCTCTGGGCAAGGTGCGGTCTGGAGCATGTTTTCCAATACCGGATTTTCCAAACCCTCAGGGAGGGGGGCCGAACACCGAATCAACTTTGCCTTTGTTAGCCAGTCCTGGTCAAAAAGCGAACTCTCAAATTCGCAACAAAGGAGAGATAGTATGTTCGACCGGAAGATACCTTACCTGTTTGGCGGCGCGGTTTCTACTCAGGCCCACGTCTTTGGTGATTTCCGGACACTCCACCTGAGGTCCGAAGAATGACTTGTACATCTCCTCGTGCGTCAGGCCAAGAAAATTTTGAATGGCACACGGTCCCTCGGGATTGAACTCCCACGGGCGAAGAGGCCTGCGTTTCTAAGGCTGGACTTGACGAACCAGCATAACTTGTGTTACCGCAACCAAACTGAAATCTCCATTGAAGAGATCTCGAATGCGGCTTTGCAGTATAGGCACGTCCTTGGCTGGACCCCAGCTCAGACCTCTGTTGATCCATGACATCAGTTGTGGTGCAGGGCCCGAGCGGAAAACAGGGCGGCCGCCCACTTGGCACTTCTAGGAGCCATGATGTAGAACCACTCCTGTTGCCACAATTCGGACACCTCTGGGATGGAACCTTTGGGCCACGGAGCTCCCGTCATCTTGCGTATCGAGGCACCTCCACACGCTGCATGTTGCCCCTCGATCATCTTCGGCTTTACTTCAAAGGTCTTGAGCCATAGGCCAAAGTGAGGGGTAACCCGGAGGAAGGCCTCGCACACGACAATAAATGTCGTGATATGAAGAAAGGAGTCCGGAGCTAGATCATGGAAGTCTAGCCCGTAATAAAACATCAAACCCCTGACGAAAGGATCCAGAGAAAGTCCTAGACCTCGGAGGAAGTGGGAGACGAACACGACATTCTCGTTGGGTTCAGGGGTGGGGATGGCCTGCCCTCGGGGAGGCAGCCGATGCAAAATCTCGGCGGTCAGATATCTGGCCTCCCTCAACTTTTTGATGTCTTCTTTCGTGACGGAGGAAGGCACCCATCGGCCTTGAAGGCTAGATCTGGACATGACTGAAGGTTCGGAGCACCTGACCTGAACTTCGGGCATTTGAGCTTGAGGTGGGGGAAGGATTCGACTGAGCACGGGAGGGAAAAATAAAAGCCTTGTCCCCTTTATAAAGAGGGTGAATATCAAGCGTCCTCTCCATATCCGTTTGGACTTGCCTATAATCTAGGAGTCCTAGAAGCGGTTGGGTTACCCACGCCCATACTGATGAGAATCCCGGAATAAGGGGACACGATCTCTGCTTTAATAAGACGTGCCAAGGAAACCGCCTCGCATGACGCGCTGAGGTGGGATGATAAAACGACTCGGATAAAGGCTTGGCCGTGGTGTGTCACACTACGGAATACGTTAGCAGATTAGATTTTTGTAAATATTATTCTCTCTATGGCAATATATGGACACTTATTTTGCAGAGCCGGACACTATCTTTGTGTTCAAAATCTTCTATGAAGTACTTGGAGGAGGAACCCGCCTTGCAATGCCGAACACAATCTGCGCGCCGGACTCGTCATCATTGAAGCCTGGTTCAGGAACTACTGAGGGAGTCCTGGATTAGAGGGTGTCCGGATGGCCGGACTATACCTTCAGCCGGACTACTGGACTATGAAGATACAAGATTGAAGACTTCGTCACGTGTCCGGAAGGGACTTTCCTTGGCGTGGAAGGCAAGCTTGGCCATACGGATATGCAGATCTCCTACCATTGTAACCGACTTTGTGTAACCCTAACCCTCTCCGGTGTCTATATAAACCGGAGGGTTTTAGTCCGTAGGACAACATACACAACAACAATCATACCATAGGCTAGCTTCTAGGGTTTAGCCTCTCCGATCTCGTGGTAGATCTACTCTTGTACTACCCATATCATCAATATTAATCAAGCAGGACATAGGGTTTTACCTCCATCGAGAGGGCCCGAACCTGGGTAAAACTTCGTGTCCCTTGCCTCCTGTTACCATCCAGCCTAGACGCACAGTTACCCGAGATCCACCGTTTTTGACACCGACACCTTTCCTTAACGGAAATTGGAATCTAATATTTCCTTCCTTCATATCAATAATTGCACCAATCGTTCTAAGGAAAGGTCTACCAAGAATAATAGGACATGAAGGATTGCAATCTAGGTCAAGAACAATAAAATCTACAGGCACATAATTCCTATTTGCAACAATAAGAACATCATTAATTCTTCCCATAGGTTTCTTAATAGTGGAATCCGCAAGGTGCAAGTTTAAAGAGCAATCATCAGAATCGCGGAAACCTAACAAATCACACAAAGTCTTTGGAATCGTGGAAACACTAGCACCCAAAACACACAATGCATAGCATTCATGATCTTTAATTTTAATTTTAATAGTAGGTTCCCACTCATCATAAAGTTTTCTAGGGATAGAAACTTCCAACTCAAGTTTTTCTTCATAAGATAAAGCATCAACGATATGTTCGGTAAAAGCTTTATTTTGGGTATAAGCATGAGGAGAATTTAGCATGGATTGCAAGAAGGAAATACAATCTATCAAAGAGCAGCTGTCATAATTAAATTCCTTGAAATCCAAAATAGTAGGTTCATTAACATCTAGAGTTTTTATCTGTTCAATCCCACTTTTATCAATTTTAGCATCAAGATCTAGAAACTCCGAATTTTTGGAACGCCTTCTAGGTAAAGGTGGACCATACTCAGTCCCATAATTATCAAGATTCATATTGCAAAACAAAGATTTAATAGGGGACACATCAATAGCTTTTAGATCTTCATCTTTATTATCATGGAAACTAGAAGAACGCGCTCTTATAAAGGAATCTTTCTTAGCACGCATCCTAGCGGTTCTTTCTTTGCACTCATCAATGGAAATTATCATGGCTTTGAGAGACTCATTGATATCATTCTTAGGAGGAATAGATCTAAGTTTTAAAGAATCAACATCAAGAGAAATTCTATCAACGTTCCTAGCCAAATCATCAACTTTAAGCAATTTCTCTTCAAGCAAAGCATTGAAATTCTTTTGTGAATTCATAAATTCCTTAACACTAGTCTCAAATTCAGAGGGCATCTTATTTAAATTTCCATAAGAATTGTTGTAGGAATTACCATAATTATTATAGGAATTACTAGGGTAAGGCCTAGGATTAAATTTTCCTCTATACGCGTTGTTACCAAAATTATTCCTACCAACAAAATTCACATCCATAGATTCATTATTATTCTCACTCAAAGTAGACAAAGGCATATCATTAGGATCAGAAGAAACACTGTTAGTAGCAAATAATTTCATAAGCTCATCCAACTTTCCACTCAGAACATTAATTTCTTCTATCGCATGCACTTTTTTATTAGTAGATCTTTCAGTGTGCCATTGAGAATAATTAACCATAATATTATCTAGGAGTTTAGTAGCTTCTCCTAAAGTGATTTCCATAAAAGTGCCTCCCGCGGCCAAATCTAAAAGATTTCTAGAAGCAAAATTCAATCCGGCATAAATTTTTTGTATAATCATCCACAAATTCAAACCATGTGTTGGGCAATTATGTATCATTAATTTCATCCTCTCCCAAGCTTGTGCAACATGTTCATGATCAAGTTGCCTGGAATTCATAATATCGTTTCTAAGAGAGATGATCTTAGCGGGAGGAAAATACTTAGAGATAAAAGCATCTTTGCACTTATTCCAAGAATCAATACTATTTTTAGGCAAAGACGAAAACCAAGGTTTAGCATGATCTCTAAGCGAAAAAGGAAATAGCTTCAATTTAACAATATCATTGTCCACATCTTTCTTCTTTTGCATATCACACAAATCAACGAAGCTATTTAGATGGGTAGCGACATCTTCACTAGGAAGACCGGAAAACGGATCTTTGATGACAAGATTCAGCAAGGCAACATTAATTTCACAAGATTCAGCATCGGTAAGAGGAGCAATAGGAGTGCTAATAAAATAATTGTTGTTGGTATTGGTAAAGTCACACAATTTAGTGTTATCTTGAGCCATCGTGACAACAAAGCAATCCAACACACAAGAAAACGAGGAACGGGCAAAAAGAGGCAAATAGAGAAAGAGAGGGAGGATAGAGAGAGAGGGCGAATAAAATGGCAAGGGTGAAGTGGGGGAGAGGAAAACGAGAGGCAAATGGCAAATAATGTAATGCGGGAGATAAGGGTTATGATGGGTACTTGGTATGTTGACTTTTGCGTAGACCTCCCTGGCAACGGCGCCAAAAAATCCTTCTTGCTACCTCTTGAGCACTGCGTTGGTTTTCCCTTGAAGAGGAAAGGGTGATGCAGCAAAGTAGCGTAAGTATTTCCCTTAGTTTTTGAGAACCAAGGTATCAATCCAGTAGGAGGCTACGCGCGAGTCCCTCGCACCTACACAAAACAAATAAATCCTCGCAACCAACGCGATAAGGGGTTGTCAATCCCTACATGGTCACTTATGAGAGTGAGATCTGATAGATATGATAAGATAATATTTTTGGTATTTTTATGATAAAGATGCAAAGTAAAATAAAAGCAAAGTAAAAAGCAAAGGAAATAACTAAGTGTTGGAGGATTAATATGATGAAGATAGACCCGGGGGCCAATGGTTTCACTAGTGGCTTCTCTCAAGAGCATAAGTATTTTACGGTGGGTGAACAAATTACTGTTGAGCAACTGACAGAATTGAGCATAGTTATGAGAACTAGATGGTATCCCGCGCGTTGCTGCGGGACTTCA
Source organism: Triticum dicoccoides (assembly GCF_002162155.2). Classification (NCBI taxonomy): domain Eukaryota; kingdom Viridiplantae; phylum Streptophyta; class Magnoliopsida; order Poales; family Poaceae; genus Triticum; species Triticum dicoccoides. The sequence continues at coordinate 462,707,382 of NC_041392.1, read as the reverse complement.
TAATTAAGCACATGTGATTTTTAAAAATTAAATCATAAATGTAATAGTGATAGAATACAATTGTGACGATAGCAAACAACACTATAGCAGCTACTTATTACATATATTTTTGGATAGAAGTTCTTGATGAGGTGACATAATATGTATGCTTATATACAAAAGTAAGTGAACGATCTAGAATCTAATATGCAATCCTTGTGCCGTGGTAAGTGCTTGCAGATGGCCCTTTACTTGACATACCTGATGGATAACAATAACCTAAGATATGCATGTGAATAAAATAAAATGCTACACACAGATAAGTTACATATCTCTCTTCTTGTCTGTGGGCTTGCACCTCTATAGTAAAATCTAGATCAAATATAGCAAACACAAATCAACAAATGCAAACTTTAAGCCTTCATGGTGAGCAATATGACATTTACTGCCATTACAACAACTATATGACAAACATCTTGTCGACTTACATAAAAAATATTTTTCACAAATAAATAGACCACAAAAGACCTGAATTCAGGTATATGAATAAAAGAACATGTGTATAACATTAGTTAGAAAGATATCAATGGATGTGAAAGATTTGAATCGGCATAATGATCTTAACTAACCTTTATCTTTTTCTTAGTTTTATACATAAGTGGTCTACGTTTGTGCCCTGTACTTACTCAGAAGTAACACACCTGTATGTTTCAAGGGTGAGACCATGAGAGTAATAAATTATTACCAAGGGCATACAACTTTTCAAAGGTAGTAGATCACCAGGGAGCATATGTACCAAAGTTTGCAGGGATAGTTGTAGAAAACACAATTTAAGGAGGAATCCTATAAGCAAATTTAGTACCAAACTGTTAAGGGGACGTAACTTAACTGAAGAATAACACACTATCAAGAAACAATACTCTTGAGTGTAAGGACCCAAATGTTTGACAATCGTCTATGCCCCTTGCCGTTTGCGAGCCGAATATGAGAAAATTGGATGGAAAATTAGTATATTGATTGTATATAAATATTGGGGAGAATAAGGGAAGATAATGATGTTTGAATACCTTTAATTAATTTCATGCATTTTAGTTTCTGCGTTATTTCAAGATAACCTCTCTCCGGAAAGCTGATTTAATTCTGCAAACAAATAAGGAGATGAGTAATCACAGAACATCATAATAGAGAGAGAGAAAGAGGGGAATCAGATCGGGTTATACTTTTTGTGATGGCAGATTATAATGAGATTGAGCTCTCGTCCCCTCTTTGCTATGAGACTATCAGCTACTATGGATGTGGAATCTGTTGGACAATCGATGCTCCAGGGAAGGACAAACTCCGGCGCTACGCCCCCGTGTGATGGTGGTGAGGAGGCCCTGAGGAGGTGAGGTGGGCTGGCTGCGGGCTTGGCGGTGAGGTAGGCTGGCGGCAGGCGAAGACACCGCACATGGGTAGGGCGGCGGGCGACGCGCTACGGCGCTAGTAGTTGCAGCAAGGGGAGAGCTGTTGTGGAGATTGGAGAAGAAGCACGCAGCGACGGAGAATATATGGGGAAGAAACAGAAGTGGAGAAGAAGCGGTGCCATCTTGCGCCGTTTTTCTTTTCGAGGGAACCATCGGGTGCTTTGATGTGGAATTCACTGGGGAAAGAAACCGAAGCGGAGGAGGCGTTTTGATTAGGCCCAGCGCGTAGCGGGGCTTGTGCAGAAAATGAAGCGGTGCGTGCCGAAGAATGAAGGGGCAAAATAATAACGTAAATAATGTGATGTGTCGTGAAAGCTGATTGAAAAAAATAAAAGTGATGTTGCTGACATGGCTTGATGATGTGGATGGGCTGCATGTCAAGAGAAATCATGTAGTGGGGAGCTCCTATTTATATATAGTAAATATCTAGGTATGATCATGTATATAGGCATCACGTCCGAGACAAGTAGACTGACTCCTGCCTGCATCTACTACTATTACTCCACACATCGACCACTATCCAGCATGCATCTAGAGTATTAAGTTCATAAGAACAGAGTAACGCCTTAAGCAAGATGACATGATGTAGAGGGATAAATTCATGCAATATGATAAAACCACCATCTTGTTATCCTCGATGGCAACAATACAATACGTGCCTTGCTGCCCCTACTGTCACTGGGAAAGGACACCGCAAGATTGAACCCAAAGTTAAGCACTTCTCCCATTGCAAGAAAGATCAATCTAGTAGGCCAAACCAAACTGATAATTCGAAGAGACTTGCAAAGATAACTAATCACACATAAAAGAATTCAGAGAAGATTCAAATATTGTTCATAGATAAACTTGACAATAAACCCACAATTCATCGGTCTCAACAAACACACCGCAAAAGAAGATTACATCGAATAGATTTCCACAAGAGAGGGGGAGAACTTTGTATTGAGATCCAAAAAGAGAGAAGAAGCCATCTAGCTAATAACTATGGACCCGAATGTCTAAGGTAAACTACTCACACTTCATCGGAGAGGCTATGGTGTTGATGTAGAAGCCCTCCGCGATCGATGCCCCCTCCGGCGGAGCTCCGGAATAGGCCCCAAGATGGGATCTCGTAGATACAGAAATTTTTGGCGGTGGAATTAGGGTTTTGGCTCCGTATTTGATCGTTTGGGGGTACGTAGGTATATATAGGAGGAAGAAGTACGTCGGTGGAGCAACAGGGGCCCCACGAGGGTGGAGGGCGCGCCTAGGGGGGGGGGGGGTAGGCGCGCCCCTACCTTGTGGCTTCCCTGTTGGTTGCTTGACGTAGGGTCCAAGTCTCCTGGATCTTGTTCGTTCCAAAAATCACGTTCCCGAAGGTTTCATTCCGTTTGGACTCCGTTTGATATTCCTTTTCTTTGAAACCCTAAAATAGGCAAAAAAAACAGCAATTCTGGGCTGGGCCTCCGGTTAGTAGGTTAGTCCCAAAAATAATATAAAAGTGTATAATAAAGCCCAATAATGTCCAAAACAAAATATAATATAGCATGGAACAATAAAAAATTATAGATACGTTGGAGACGTATCAACGGTACTCTCTCCCTCGCCCTTCATCACTCTATCTCTTTCTAAGTATATCTCGCTCCCTACTATGTGTCTCTAACTATGATTCTCCATGTGAAATATCTTTCTCTTACACAAACACAAACTTTGTCTCCCGGGGTCTCATTTCTCTCTACTATTCCCCTGTGTGCCACTCGCACACCCCCTCTCACACAGAGCTGTCTTTTGCTCCTTAGATATGAGAAGCTACGACTCTTCCTCTTAAATATCTCTTTCTCACACACAAACACAAACTCTGTTTCCCAGGGTCTCATATCTCTCCACCATTCTCTTGTATGTCGCTCACACACACTCTCTCCCCTAGAGATATCTTGCGTTCCCTCATATGTCTCTCTAGCTATCACTCTCCTTGTGAAATATCTTTATCTCTCGCAGACACAAAAATCCGACTCTCGGGATCTCATTTCTCTCTGATATTTGTTTGTATGTGACTCACATGCACACTCTCTCTATCTCTCTCTCACCCACACACATAACTCAGCCTTCTGATCCACTCGACTCCTATCTCTAACACACACTAGCTAGCTAGCATCTTTATCTTTCTATTTATCTGTTTCTCCATCAACCTTCTTTCTCTCCCTCACTCTTGCTTCCTATCACGCACACTATATATGTTTCTCTCTACATGCAGTCAAGTGCCCTCTTTTTATCTTTCTCTCACACACACATAACTTCACCCTCTGAACCACCCGACGGTCATCTCCAACACTCAAACTACCCGATGTCCCTCTATCTAGCATCTCTGTCTCTGTATCTATCTGTAGTTTCTCCGTCAACATTTCTTTCTCGCATGCACTCTTGCTTCCTATCACCCACACTATATATGTCTCTCCATACATGCATTTATAGGTTGAACTCTTTTGCACAATCCTTGTGTCTCGCTCCCTCTGCTCGCCATAGATGCATGCTCCAGCCCATGCCACTATCTCTTAAAGACAAAAACACATGCTCAATTATCGAGCCTTCTTCCCTGCACTCTCACATGCATGCATATTGTCATACCGATCTCTACCATATCGCTGATTTTATGACTTATGTCTTCTTTCTTTTATCTCGATCATGATCGTGCGCACACACACACATCCCACGTATACATGTATACCTCTCCTACATGCACGTTCAAGGTCTCCTATGTCTCCATACATAGTTAACTACCCTCAACCCTAACGCCACATCGAATCGTTCTCTTCTTGTGTGCACATAACTTCTGCCTGGATGGGTAAAACACACACTCACACTTGACAATCTCCTTCTAGCTACCACTCCCTCACTCTTCCCCTATATCCCCGAAACCAATAACACCATCACTTTGTTTAATTCCCGCCTACATGCACCATCGATATATAGTAGTCTTCCTCAGTGTCTCTTGAACAAACACGTTCTCTCGATGTCGACTCCTCTCACGCGCACATGCCTTCTCTTCCCTCTCTACAGGCCTTTTCTCTCTCACACCTCCTCATTGGTGGCCCCTGTCATACACTATGATGAAGCCACACACACTTAAATTACATCTGCCACCGAGGACCCCGTGTCACACACAAACACACACACACACACACACACACACACACACACACACACACACACACACACCCCTACACACTAAGACTCCATCTCACACACACATGCTCTAGGCGGAGCATTTGTTCCTACCACCCTTCGTCCAACCTTACCTGTATGATAAGCAATCACCTTAATTTACTTGTATAACATGGACAAATTCCACTTTACTTTAGTAGTTAGCAAACTTATCATCTCTACTATTATAAAAAAACAAGTTGGTGATGATGGTGGGCCTTCCATCTTGTAATATAGACCGTCCGATCTATATCTGACGGATAGAAAGCAAACTATGACAATTTTAAAAAGATACCTTCACCTCTCTCCACATTTACAGACAAGGCATTGCCTCATTCATCTTCCTTATCTCCCACAACCTCATTGCTGAGCAATTAAAATAGGAAGTCTCTGGAACAATCTAGCATGGTGGCCGCTGCCACCTGCCGGCGCCGTCCATTCCCATGCCTCCGCCCAGTCTGACCACCAGTCACCACCACGCTCCACTCCTCCTCACCTTATCTCTCATCTTTCATTTTTTGATGAAATTGTGGAGATACCAGTTTTCTGATAAAATTATCGAGATATCATTAGTTTTTACACATGGGATTACTCCTGCATGGGTCAATCAAAATAGGTGTTTTGTAAAAAAATGCATATTGATGTTCTATGCAATGCATGAGCATCTTGCTAGTAATTATATAATGCAAATCACGAGCAGGAAGTGACATTTTTTTACACAACCACGTTAACATGGCCACGTAAATCACTAGCTAAAGTGTAATACCATTATACTTATATCCTGATGCAAAAGGTTGAGTACATGTCTGAAGAGTAGAGTCGCACACACGCACTCTGTCTCTTAGAATCTCTCACACACACCAGTTACGTGACGCCCACTTAAGCAGACATGTATGTTACAATTTGTGCACCCATGGGTACACGTGATGGTGCGCATTTATTTAAGCCGGACGGCGAACCCAAATAGTGGCTGCATTCATTCCCCTCCCGCCGTGATAACCCACAAGTATAGGGGATCGCAACAGTTTTCGAGGGTAGAGTATTCAACCCAAATTTATTGATTCGACACAAGGGGAGCCAAAGAATATTCTCAAGTATTAGCAGCTGAGTTGTCCATTAAACCACACCTGGAAACTTAATCTCTGCAGCAAAGTGTTTAGTAGCAAGTAATATGATAGTAGTGATAACGGTAACAAAAGGTAACAGTAGTAAAAGCAATGTTCTTGGTATTTTGTAGTGATGATAGCAATAGCAATGGAAAAGTAAATAAGCGAAGAACAATATATGGGAAGCTCGCAGGCAATGGACCAGTGATGGAGAATTATGCCGGATGCGGTTCATCATGTAACAGTCATAACCTAGGGTGACACAGAACTAGCTCCAGTTCATCGATATAATGTAGGCATGTATTCCGAATATAGTCATACGTGCTTATGGAAAAGAACTTGCATGACATCTTTTGTCCTAGCCTCCCGTGGCAGCGGGGTCCTTATGGAAACTAAGGGATATTAAGGCCTCCTTTTAATAGAGAACCGGAACAAAGCATTAACATATAGTGAATACATGAACTCCTCAAACTACGTTCATCACCGGTAAGCATCCCGATTATTGTCACTTCGGGGTTAACGGATCATAACACATAATAGGTGACTATAGACTTGCAAGATAGGATCAAGAACACCCATATATTGATGAAAACATAATAGGTTCAGATCTGAAATCATGGCATTCGGGCCCTAGTGACAAGCATTAAGCATAGCAAAGTCATAGCAACATCAATCTCAGAACATAGTGGACAGTAGGGATCAAACCCTAACAAAACTAACTCGATTACATGATAGATCCCATCCAACCCATCATCGTCCACCAAGCCTATGATGGAATTACTCACACACGGCAGTGAGCATCATGAAATTGGTGATGGAGGATGGTTGATGACGACGATGGTGACGGATTCCCCTCTCCAGAGCCCCGAACGGACTCCAGATCAGCCCTCCTGAGAGGTTTTAGGGCTTGGCGGTGGCTCCGTCTCGTAAAACGCAATGATTTCTTCTCTCTAATTTTTTCTCCCCGATACTCAATATATGGAGGTGGAGTTGGAGTCGGAGAGGCAACAAGGGGCCCACGAGGTAGGGGGGCATGCCCTAGGGGGGCAGGCGCGCCCCCACCCTCGTGGCAAGGTGGTGGGCCTCCTGGCCTTCATCTTTTGCAGGTATCTTTCTTATTTTCTGAAAAGTAGCTCCGTGAAGTTTCAGGTCATTCCGGGAACGTTTGCTCCCGCACATAAATAACACCATGGTAATTCTGCTGAAAACAACGTCAGTTCGGGTTAGTTCCATTCAAATCACGCAAGTTAGAGTCCAAAACAAGTACAAAAGTGTTTGGAAAAGTAGATATGTTGGAGAGGTATCAACTCCCCCAAGCTTAAACCTTTGCTTGTCCTCAAGCAATTCAGTTGACAAACTGAAAGTGATAAAGAAAAACTTTTACAAACTCTGTTTGCTCTTGCTGTTGTAAATATGTAAAGCCAGCATTCAAGATTTCAGCAAAGATTATAACTAACCACATTCACAATAACGCATAGGTCTCAAGTTTACTCATATCAATAGCATAATCAACTAACGAGCAATAATAATAAATCTCGGATGACAACACTTTCTCAAAACAATCATAATCTGATATAACAAGATGGTATCTCGCTAGCCCTTTCTGAGACCGCAAAACATAAATGCAGAGCACCATTAAAGACCAAGGACTGACTAGACATTGTAATTCATGGTAAAAGAGATCCAGTCAAGTCATACTCAATGTAAACTAACAGTAATGAATGCAAATGACAGCGGTGCTCTCCAACCACTATTCAAGATATCTTCCGATATTCTGATAAATCGGCCGATTTATCGCTTACCAGTGTCTGACAGATAAGATATATCGGCCGATAAATCAACCGATATGACGATAAATCAGCCGATATGCCGATAAACTGGCCGATTTACCCCTTATCATGGGTCAACTGATAAGTTCCCGATAAACGATATCCCCAACATTGTCTCCAACGGGTGCTTTTTAATAAGAGGATGATGACTCAGCATAAAAGTAAATAGATAGGCCCTTCGCAGAGGGAAGCAGGGATTTGTAGAGGTGCCAGAGGGTTTTGAAATAGAGGTGAATACTATTTTGAGCGGTATACTTTCATTGTCAACATAACAACCCAGAGATGGCGATATCTTCCATGCTACACACATTATAGGCGGTTCCCAAACAGAATGGTAAAGTTTATACTCCCCCTTCCACCAACAAGCATCAATCCATGGCTTGCTCGAAACAACGAGTGCATCCAACTAACAAGAGTCCCAGGGGGAGTTTTGTTTGCAATTATTTTGATTTAGTTTGCATAAAGCATGGGACTGGGCATCCCGGTGACCAGCCATTTATCTCGTGAGTGAGGAGCGGAGTCCACTCCTCTTGAGAATAACCCGCCTAACATGGAAGATACGGACAGCCCTAGTTGATACATGAGCTATTCGAGCATACAAAACAGTTTATTTATTTGAAGGTTTAGAGTTTGGCACATACAAATTTACTTGGAACGGCAGGTAGATACCGTATATAGGTAGGTATAGTGGACTCATGTGGAATAACTTTGGGGTTTAAGGAGTTTGGATGCACAAGCAGTATTTCCGCTTAGTACAGGTGAAGGCAAGCAAAAGACTGGGAAGCGACCAGCTAGAGAGCGACAACAGTCATGAACATGCATTAAAATTAATCAACACCGAATGCAAGCATGAGTAGGATATAATCCACCATGAACATAAATATCGTGAAGGCTATGTTGATATTGTTTCAACTACATGCCTGAACATGTGCCAAGTCAAGTCACTTAAATCATTTAGAGGAGGATACCACCCTATCATACCACATCATAACCATTTTAATAGCATGTTGGCACGCAAGGTAAACCATTATAACTCATGGCTAATCAAGCATGGCACAAGAAACTATGATCTCTAATTGTCATTGCAAACATGTTTATTCATAATAGGCTGAATCAGGAACGATGAACTAATCATATTTACAAAAACAAAAGAGGTCGAGTTCATACCAGCTTTTCTCATCTCAGCAACCCATCATATAGCATCATAATTGCCTTTCACTTCCACGACCGAACGGTGTGAATAATAATAATAGTGCACGTGCATTGGACTAAGCTAGAATCTGCAAGCATTCAATAAACAGGAGAAGACAAGGCAATATGGGCTCTTTTGTCATATCAAAAATAATGCATATAAGAGCCACTTCAACAATTTAATTATGCTCTTCTCCTATCGACCCCCAAAGAAAAGAAAAGAAATAAACTATTTACACGGGAAAGCTCCCAACAAGCAAAAGAAGAACAGGAAATCTTTTTGGGTTTTCTTTTTAATTACTACTACAAGCATGGAAAGTAAATTAATTAAAAGCTACAACTAATTTTTGGGTTTTTCTTAAGGTTTATTAAACACACAAGAAGAAAGCATAAAAAGGAAAATAAACTAGCATGGATGATACAATGAAAAAGTATGAGCACCAATATCTAGCAATGAGTGTGTGAATATAAATGTAATGTCGGTGGGAAATACGTACTCCCCCAAGCTTAGGCTTTTGGCCTAAGTTGGTCTATGGCCTTGGCTGGCCTGGCGGATATCCATAATAGTAGTTGGGGTCATACTGCGACGCGGCGGCTATCGCCTGCTGAGCTATAGCGTGGCGACGAGTGGCCTCCTCTCTCCTCTCGTACTCATCTGCCTCCTCTCTGGTAATAGTATATCCTCCTCTTGCATAATAATCAAAGAAGGCAGGAGCATGGAGAGTAATACGAACAACACGGTGTCTGTCAAAGATTAGTCGATACTGGAGAGGTGATTCGTTCCTCTCGACAAACTGGTGGTGAACCATAGCATTAAAGTCTAGATAAGCAGGAGGTAATTCAATATCATCTTCACATATGGCTATACCAAGAAAATTGGCTATGCGGGTTGCATAAATTCCACCAAAGAAATCTCCATTACGTCTATTAAGATGCAACCTACGTGCAACAATGGCTCCCAAATTATATGATTTGTCTCCTAACACAGCATTCCTAAGAATACTAAGATCTGGACACTCATGTGACATGCCTCATCTTTACCATTAATGCATATACCTATGAAGAGAGCAAAATAATGTATAACAGGAAAGTGAATGCTCCCTATGGTAGCTTGTGTAATATCTCTGGATTCTCCCACAGTTATTCTAGCAAGAAAATCTCTAAATTCAGATTTGCGAGGATCCCTTATAATACCCCATTGTGGAAGTTTGCAAGCAGTGGTAAAATCCTCTAAGTCCATAGTGTAAGACTTATCATAAAGATCAAACAGGACAGTTGGAGAATTACATGAAGTTGAATATTCAAACCTCCTCACAAAGGTACTGGTGAGATAGTGATACTGGCTACACTTCTCTTCCTCGAATCTCACAAGATCAGCGTTACAAAAATATGCGTTGAATTCTTCCTTAATTCCCGCTCGATCCATAAAGTTCTCAGAAGGCCATTCACAAGGATGCACTGGAGCATCTCTTGGTGGCTCTTCATCAGCATCACGCATTGCAAGCCTGGGTCCTTGCTTCCTTGAAGAACCACCTTGGAACATTTTCCGGAGCATATTTCTTCCTCTGAAAAATTCTGAATTTTTTTAGTAACTTCAAAATAAAAGTAAACCAAACACAATAATATCGATAGCAACTACTCCTACAAGTGCCTAGGGCCTATATCATGCATCAAAACTACTTTTGACCATATACATTTGACATGCAAGCTCAAGAACAGGGTCACCTAAGCAGCAAAAATTTGCAATGAATAAAGCACTAGAACAAAAACGAATTGGACCAATGGAGGAGTCACATACCCAGGAACAATCTCCCCAAGCAGTTCTGTGAGAGGTGCTTTGAGCAAGGAGATCAAAACTGGCAGAAAGATGAGCTAGAACTCGTGCTTGAGCTGGTTATTCATGTTTGTGGGAGGAAGATGAAGTGTGTGGGTGCAGGAATAAGTGGAGGAGGGCCACCATGGGCCCACGAGGTAGGGGGGCACGCCCTAGAGGGGTGGGCGCACCCTCCACCCTCGTGGGCAGGTGGTTGACCCCCCTGGTGTGTTCTCAGTTCCATAAATCCTCAAATATTCTACAAAAAATCATATTTAAATTTCATGGCATTTGGAGAACTTTTATTTTCAAGGTATTTTTATATTGCACGGATAATCAGATAACAGACAGAAAAATATTTATTTTTATTTTATTTAATATAAATAACAAAAAGTAAAAGTGGGGTACAGAAGGTTGTGCCTTCTAGTTTCACCCATCTCATGATCATCAAAAGGAATCTACTAACAAGGTTGATCAAGTCTTGTTAACGAACTCATTCTGAATAACATGGAACCGGAGAAATTTTGAATAACACTATGTTACCTCAATAGGAATATGCACATCCCCAATAATAAGTGAAAGTGCTAGTGATCGACTAGAGGGGGGGTGAATAGGTGATTTTTATGAAAGTCTTCAAAACCTGGAAGTTTCGAAGACAAACGATAGAAATAAACCTATTACCAAGCAGCGGAAGGTAGACTAGACTAAGCAAGCCATAGTCAAGTATTCAGTGAAATGAAACCACAAAGACTATTAGCAGCTAGGCAGTATAGATCAGGATGGAAGATAGCATGAAGCCAATCAGAACAAGCAGTCACTCAGTGAAGACAGAAGATAATGCAAACAGGCAATGACTTCACAAGGACCAACTGTAAATAAAGAGATGGGAAGCATAGAACCAGTGGCTTGTTGAAGACAATGATTTGTTGGACCAGTTCCAGTTGCTATGACAACTGTACGTCTGGTTAGGGAGGCTGAGATTCAACTCAGAAGACCGCGTCTTCACCTTACTCCCCTTGAGCTAAGGACACCCAGTCCTCGCCCAATCACTCTGGTAAGTCTTCAAGGTAGACTTCCAAACCTTCACAGACTTCGTTCACCGGCGATCCACAATGACTCTTGGATGCTCAGAACGCGACGCCTAACCAGCTGGAGGATGCACAGTCCTCAAGTGTAATAAGTCTTCAGATCACACAGACAAGAAGACTTAAGTGATGCCTAACACTCTTTTACTCTGGATGTTTAGGGCTTTGTCCTCGCAAGGATTTCTCTCTCAAAGGCTTCGACGTGGGTTGCTCTCAAACGACAAAAGCCGTGTACTAACTCTGAGTAGCCGACCAATTTATGGTGTAGGGGGTGGGCTATTTATAGCCACTAGGCAACCCGACCTAATTTGTCCGAAATGACCCTGGGTCACTAAGGAACTGACACGTGTTCCAACGGTCAGATTTCAAACACACACGGCAACTTTACTTGAGCTACAAGCAAAGCTGACTTATCCAGCTCTAGATAAGATTTGCTCTCATTGTCTTCGCCCGAAGACATAGGATTTTGGTTAAGCATCACTTCAGTCATTCCAACTAGTTCACTTGGACCCCACTTAACAGTACGGTGGTTCCTATGACTCAACAAAGAAGAAAAAGAACGACGAAACAACTAAGTCTTTGTGCTCCATAGTCTTCACGCGATGTCTTCTCTTGTCATAGTCTTCAATGTGAATGTCTTCACATACCACCTTTGACTTCAATGTCTTCATACATTTTTAGGGGTCATCTCTGGTAGGAAAACGAATCAATGAGGGACTTCTACCTGTGTTATCCTGCAATTCTCACAAACACATTAGTCCCTCAACCAGGTTTGTCGTCAATACTCCAAAACCAACTAGGGGTGGCACTAGATGCACTTACAATCTCCCCCTTTCTGGTGATTGATGACAAACTGGTTGAAGTTTTCTACGGGGATAGAAATATGTGATATTGTAAAGGATTTAAGTATTGTCTTCGTAAGTAGCAGAAAGGCTCCCCCCTGAAGATGTGCATATAAGTATTTTGCTTTTGAATGCAAATGCACATGGCAGGTTGTACTTGCGGAGCTCCTCTTCTACTTATGAAGACAATTCATCATGCATGAAATGATATAATGAAGATAATGACATGCATAATAACAAATGGATGACTGCAAAATGAATTCGTGCGGAATTTATCGTCGCACATGCGGAATTTATCATCGCATCACATAGTGTCGAAAAAGGTAGCAGGCGACCATCAAGTTTAAGTGTTACAACTCAAAAGGAACCAAATGTTTCAAAAGTGAGAGTTGTAAGCACTTGGAAAAAGTAGCAAAAAGTAAAGCAACCACCCATATGGACCCGCTTGAAGACTATCAACTCATATGCTTCTCCCCCTTTTGTCAGTAATGACCAAAAAGGTTTGAAGACATAGAGCTTCTACTCGTTCCCATGAGGTGCAGGTGAAGCAGCAGGGTCGTCGTTGAGGTCCGGTGGTGCAGAAAAACTTGGTGCAGTGTCGAGACGCGCTGAAAGTGGAGGTGGTGAAGTGGCATCATCTTGATCATCGATAACTCTGGCATCACCGTTGCAGCTGAGGAAGAATAGTCAGAGTCTTCAAGGGAGGGAGTCCGACGCAAGTGAGCATTCCTTGGAGGAGTGGAGTCAAACTTGAATCTTTCTGTGAAGCCATCGTCTTGAAGATCTTCTTCAGCAGTGAGCAAAGTCAAACTCTTCCAAGACCTTCGACAGGTTTCATGTGTAACAAAGGCATTCTTGGTGGCAAGATTGCGAATGCGATTGACGTCCACCAAGAGGCTTTGCATCTGACGCTTAAGCCAGTCATGATGCTTATCCTATTTCTGATGTAGCACGACGAGAAGCTCTCGGTCATTAAGAACACGAGATCGCTTCCGAGGCCTTTGGGCAATGGTGCTTCCAGTGGCGTCAGTTTGGGCGCAAGGGGCACATGTGTTACCAGCCAAGGGATAAACACGAGAGACTGCCTGAACTCCTTCAATGGGCTGGGTGAAGCTTTGACGATCAACGTTGTGAAGATAGATTGGATCCTTAGCAGGCTTTGGGTAAATAGCTTCAACAGACAGATCAACCTCTGGCAAGAATACAAGATGATTGCACGCAGATGGCTGATAGTTGAAGGCAGAGTGAAGCTTGATAAGGCGCATTATCCATGGAGCGTTGAACTTCAGACCAAAAATGTCGGAACCAGATGCAGTCAACTGCCTAATGAAGAAGCCTTGAGCATTGAAGCTTATGCCATTGAATATATAGAAAACCAAAGTCTTCATTGCTCCTTCAAGCTTCACTGCAGATGAATGTCCTTTGACATGCCATAGAGTCTTTCTGATGATATGATAAATGGTGCGGGGCAGATACTCTAGGTCTTCAACAAAGAATTCGGTTGGGTATTCAGCGTCGCGTGGCAAAGGCTTCATCATGCTCAACATTTGACTCATGTTGGGTTCTGGCTTCTAGAAAATGCTCTCCAAAGCATTCTGGTGTTGTTGACAACCTGGTTCATAGTATTCACTAGGAGTGGGCAGGGCTGTGAGCTCAATGATGTCTTGAGCTTTAGCTTCATGATGAACATCTCCTATCATCCACTCAAGGATCCAAGTCTTCGGATCCCTGTTGTATCCACGAATGTGGAGGGTAGCATAGAATTGAAGCAGAAGTTCTTCATTCCAGTGTTCCTTTGCAGTCACAAAATTAAGCAGACCCGCATCACGGAAGTAGTCAAGGGATTCTTCAAGGCATGGCACTCCAGCAATGGCTTCACAGTCACGACACATATGTGGGAAGATGCGCCCCTGATTGTATAAGATGCACGAATAGTAGCTTCGCTGCTGATAACTCCAGAATCGATCTGAGGAGATTCTTGGCCTCGTGTAGGGGTTCTTGGCACTGTTAAAGAATGTGTTGTGTGCCTTGAATCCATTCAAATTAAATGATCCCGGTGACATTGCAGTACCTGGAAACCGTGGTAGCCTTGGCTTTGGCTTTTGGACCTGAGGCATGTGCTCCACATGATAGGAAAATTGAGGTCTGGGAGCAGGCGGAGGAACCAGAATTGGCCAGCGGACTGTAACAAGCTGACCACGATCATATGCTTGCTGGATAGTGTGTGGCCTGGGAGGTGGTACAAGAGCAGATTCATTGGCTTCAGGCTGCGGATTTGCTTCGGGTGCTGCATTGGCTTTAGGTTCATTCACTTCTGGCACCACATTAGCTTCAGGCGCCACATTAGCTTCAGCCATGACAACATCATTCGCTTCAGTGTTGATGTTGGTGGCCGCCTCAGTATTGGTAACCTCCACTTCAGGAGCTGGAGGGTCAGACACGTTCTCCTCGAGAACAACTTCAGGGTTGGACGGGGGTGTAGCAACTCTTTCTTCATCACGTGGTTCTTCTTCTTCATTGGCTGATGCAGCCGGAATATCTTCAGCCGCTTTGGCTTCAGATTCAGGTATGTTCATAATAGGAGAGGCTTCAGAAAAGACTTCGCGTAAGATGGATTGGCGCTCTTCTCCTTCGGGAACACTTGACAATGTGACCTATGGCCTGGGTCCTTTGCGAAGCTTGCGAAATGCTGGCGACGCCTATGGAGATGGAGTTGGTTGGGCCTCAAAGTCTTCGCTGTCAATCACCGGAGTGGTGACCTGTGGTGGGGGAGTGACTGGTGTTTCTTAAGCATGAGGGGATTCTTGAGGGTGATCAGCCCATGAGTCATCCTGAGCAATTGGCGTCAATGGACGACCAATGCCGATGAGTTCGCCGTTCATGAGGACTGGTGATGATACCAAATTGTGCTCGATCTGAGAAAGGACTTCATCATCTTCAACATTGTTGTGAGGACCAATGTCTTCAGCTATGGTGGGGTCAATAGTTCAGCTTGAGGAGCCTCTGTCGAAGCAGGCTCATGAACTACCAGACGATGTTCACGATGTTCAGACGCAGGACGAGCAACAGAAATTGGCTCAACAAGAAGGGGATCTGTGGAAGCAGCCCTGTCTCTCTTCTTTGTTTTCCGTTTCTTGGTTGGGGGAGCATCATCAGTGGTGGCTTTGGTCTTGCGCTTTCTGGCTTCGGCTTCAGCTGCTCTAGTTTTCTTGAATTATGAAGCCACTGTGGGGGCCTTAGGCTTCGAGCCTGTCATACTAGCCGGGAAGACAATGCGAGGTTCTTCCTGCCTTGATGCTTCTGGTTTGGCCACAGCTGGCTTCTTCTTCTTCTTGGCAGCCATTATGGGGTCGATGCCTGGTCGCCCCAAAGCCTTGCGCTTCTCAACTTCATTGTAGCCTTGAACACATTTGGCAGCAAGATTCTTCATGCGGTCACGAGAACCTTTTGCTTCTTCTCGTTTCTTATGGAATGCCTCCTTGAGCTCATGCATCATGACCTTGAAGTTCTGAATGTCTTCAACATTGAGCTTGGCCATGTGCTTCTTGATCTGAGCCTTTTCATAATCGATCTTATGCTTCACTTCAACAATTTTCTGAGCAAGAGCCAGCTCAGGAGCAATGGCTCCGTGGAAGGAGACACTGAGGCCAGTTGGAAGCTGGAGATCATCAAAATTGACATCTGGGCTATCAAACCATTCATCAATAAACTTGTATAAGATTTCCACATCAAAGAGAGGAAGATCATTGAATATTTCCGCCTCTTGCTTGCTCTTTATCAATTGCTCTAGAGCGTCATCGCCAAGATGGTCGTCGCTGGACAGATCAATGGCGTCATTCTCGTTTCTCAAAACAGCAGCAGCGGTCAGTGCTTGACCAGTAGGTTGCATGGGCTTTTTCAACTTGGCAGACTTTGAGATGCGTGAGAGATCTTCAGACTGCACACTAGCTTCAGGAGGTGCAGTGGCCAGAGGCTTCACCCGTGAGACCTTTGGTGCAGAGGGGGGCTTTGAAGCCTTTGGTTTCTTTTGCTTCACAGGCTTCGGAGGTGTAGGTGCTTCGTCAGAATTAGTGTCATCTGCAGAATGGTCCACAGCTTCCCCTTGAACCTGAATGTGAGTGATGAGACCTTCTAAGTTGTAGAAGGGCCCAATAAGATTGGGTTCAGCTTCGCGTGTGCCGTCAGCTCGTGGTGCAGAGGGGCCTAGGTTGAAGTCTAATCCCAAAGACTTCTTGTTTTCCTTGGCCGAGTTCTTTGTAGCCTGATAGTTGCGCATGAACAAATTATCTTCACGACACCATAACAGAGAGGATGGGTCGGCATTAGCAGGCTGAGGTCCACGAATCATGCAGGGGTAGAAGCCTTGAGCAATAGCTTCGGACTTCGACTTGGGCTGAAGACCTTTGTATATTATATCTCCCAGGGGCCCTTTAAGGCATTCTTCTCAGCATACTCTTTGGTGAGAATCTGTACTTGAACCATTCCTCTGCCCAATGTCTTCGAATCCATTGGATTCAGTTCTTGCGTTCTCCATAGGTTTCTTCTGGATCTGACTTGTATAACTCATAGAGATCCGGTGGCAGGTCCTTAGCAGTGTTTCCACGGTGTTCTCTGCCGCCCTTCCTGACTGATTTTTGAGTTTTCATGAAGTTTAGACTGAAAGGCTTCAACACTGTTGAAGTCTTCCGTCCACTGGTCAGACAGGAACTGGCTTCAGGAGAATTTATGTGACGCTGTAGGAACTCTGCAAATAAATGCAGACTATGAGAACCAAGGGATTCTCCCACGGACATGTACCTGTGAGAGCATTAGAGATGCGAGGGAAAGGGAAGAGGTCATATGCATTCTTAGAAGATTTTTAAGATAAATCAGTTTAGAAGACATTGACCTCATAGTGCGAAGACATTCACTCATATGTAGTGAGTTGGTTCCAGATTTGTACGAATCCACAAATAAGTACAAGTGAGGAATCTAACTACTTTGTGAAGCATAAGTGAACATACTAGGCATGCTATGAGATGCAGAACAGGATAGATCCAACTTTGTAGGAGCGGAAACCACTTGTGGTTGAAAAGGATGAATCTATCGGATCAAAAAGACTGTCAAAAGAGGTTTTATTTACCACACGAGGAACTGCTAGACGGAGTGGGAGAGGAGCCTGAGCACTTCGATCTTCCGTGCCCTAACTTGGCGACGGAGGACACCTACGGCGACGGCGGAGAAGACAATGTTTGCAGCCGGCGTGAGGACGGTGTCGGTGAGGTCGCGACAGCTAAGCGCTTCGTTGCCGACATCGTCGAGGGCTAGCGGTAGCGCTAGGGTTTGTGTGAGAGTGGAAGAAGAGATTATGACTGGGGTGAGGCATGTATTTATAGGGACAGCGGAAGCACATCGTTATTACGCAGTGCCCCTGGCGGTTCACATCTGAAGGACACGTGGCGATCATGAAACACATTGGAGGTTGTTCCATGTTCCCACGCACGCCTGTATTGTCGGGTGGTCATTCCCACTTCTCCGGGTTTTAGGTGAAAAGGATTGAGCATTGAAAACAAATTAATGTTTGTCTCTGTGTCTTCTGCTGACAAGGACGCAGAGAAGACGTTTTGATAGTTTCAATAGAATGCATATGATTTGGATAGATAGACTTAAGACGGGAGCATAGAAAGGTCAGGGTCCGATCACATTCACTTAGTTCAAAAGATTCAACTAGAAGACATAGCTATAAGTGAATGTTGTAGAGGACAGAAACCAAATCAGTACATTGAAGATAAACATGAAGCCATGTTAACATTGAAGACAAACAAAATGCGAAGACTTTGCAAATGTAACGCCAACAGAAAGTATTCCAACGAAAATTTTGGTGGTGGCGTTACCCACCGTATAGGAAATATTAGACCCAGACACAGTGCACAATTATCGTGGCACTCCGAAGTCAAATTCTGCGTTAATGTATTGATACTTAGAGTGTGAGTCTTCATTTGTTGAAGATATACGTTACTTCGTGTGTTTGCACATCTAAGTCATCAACATGCATAAGTGTTAGGATGTGTGCATGATCACAGGACATTTGATGATTCCAAGATATTTAGCTCACACCGCAACTTGCAAAACCTTTTCTCATCCAAGGGCTTTGTGAAGATATCTGCCAGTTGTTCTTCAGTGCTAACATGAATGATATCAATATCTTCCTTCATGACATGATCTCTGAGAAAGTGATGACGGATCTGAATGTGCTTTTTCTTCGAGTGCTGAACTGGGTTGTTGGCGATCTTGATGGCGCTTTCATTGTCGCAGTAGAGTGGCACTTGCTTCAGATGAATGTCGTAGTCTTTGAGTGTTTGCTTCATCCATAGAAGCTAAGTGCAGCAAGATCCAGCAGCAATGTATTCATATTCAGCAGTGGAGAGAGATACACAGTTCTGCTTCTTTGAAGACCAACACACAAGTGATCATCCCAGAAAGTGGCATGTGCCTGATGTAGACTTGCGATCCACCTTGTCACCAGCATAATCAGAATCCGAGAATCCAACTAGATCAAACTCTGAGCCCTTTGGATACCATAATCCTAGTGTTGGGGTGTAAGCCAAATATCAAAGAATTCGCTTCACAGCTAAGTGATGTGTTTCCTTTGGTGCCGCTTGGAATCGGGCACACATGCAAACACTAAGCATGATATCTGGCCTAGATGCACATAAATAAAGCAAAGAACCAATCATGGAGCGGTATACCTTTTGATCGAACTCTTTACCATTGGCGTCAGAATCTAGATGACTCTTGGTAGGCATTGGCGTCGTATAACCTTTGCAGTCTTGCATTCCAAACTTCTTCAGGCAATCTTTGAGGTATTTCTCTTGAGATATGAAGATGTCGTTGTGTTGCTGTCGTATTTGAAGACCAAGGAAGAACTTCAACTCACCCATCATGGACATCTGATACTGCTCTTGCATCATGTATCCAAACTCATCACTGTATTTCTGATTAGTGCAGCCGAAGATAATGTCATCCACATACATTTGGCACACAAACAGTTCACCATCATATGTCTTCGTGAAGAGAGTGGGATCCAGGGAACCAGGTTTGAAGCCTTTGCTCTTTAGGAAGTCTTTGAGTGTGTCATACCAAGCACGAGGGGCTTGTTTGAGGCCATACAGTGCCTTGTTGAGCTTGTAAACCATGTCAGGATGTTTTGGATCTTCAAAGCCAGGCGGTTGTGCAACATACACTTCTTCTTTAATCTTGCCATTGAGAAAGGCACTCTTCACATCCATTTGATACAGAAGAATGTTATGATGATTTGCATAGGCCAGCAGTATGCATATAGCTTCAAGCCTAGCCACAGGAGCAAATGTTTCATTGAAGTCAATTCCTTCAACTTGAGTGTATCCTTGAGCAACGAGACGAGCCTTGTTTATGACAACTTGACCATGCTCATCTTGCTTGTTGCGATATATCCATTTAGTGCCTATGATATTGTGCTTATGAGGATCATGATGCTTGACCAGTTCCCATACATTATTCAGCTCAAACTGTTGAAGCTCTTCTTGCATAGCTTGAATCCATTCAGGTTCCATGAAGGCTTCATCAACTTTCTTGGGTTCAGATATAGAGACGAATGCGAAGTGCCCACAGAAATTTGCTAGTTGTGTTGCCCTTGAACGAGTGAGTGGACCTGGAGCATTGATGTTATCAATTATTTTCTCAATCTGTACTTCATTTGCAACATGAGGATGAACAGGACGAAGATTTTGCTCTTGCTGATCATTGTCATCGTTAGAAGGATTGTCTTCAGGCTGAGTATCGTCTTCAGGTTGATCAGGTGCAGAGATGATGAGTTCCTCTTTGGGCTGTGCTTCAGACGATATGATTTCTCCAGTTCCCATAAGCTTGATGGATTCACTGGATGGAACTTCATCTAGCACATTTGGCAGGTGCTCTCTTTGTGAGCTGTTAGTCTCATCGAACCGCACATCCACAGTTTCAACCACTTTATAGTGAAAGAGGTTGAAGACTCTATAGGAGTGCGAATCCTTTCCTTAACCAAGCATAAAACCTTCATGTGCTTTTGGTGCAAATTTTGAAGTGTGGTGTGGATCCTTGATCCAGCACCTGGCACCAAATACTCTGAAGTAACTGACATTTGGTTTCTTACCAGTGAGGAGTTCATAGGATGTTTTGCTCAGAAGCTTGTGAAGATAGACATGGTTGATGACATGGCATGCAGTATCAATGGCTTCGGGCCAGAACTTCCTTCAGTCTTGTATTCATCAAGCATCGTCCGAGCCATCTCAATGAGTGTTCTATTCTTGCGTACCACGATGCCATTCTGCTGTGGCATGTATGGAGCTGAGAACTCATGAGTGGTGCACAAAGTATCAAGATAACTGTCGAGGCTGGTGTTCTTGAATTCAGTGCCATTGCCACTTCTGATGTGCTTGATCTTGACGCCATAGTTGTTCATGGCTCGATTGGCGAAGCGTCTGAAGACATCCTGCACTTCAGTCTTGTAGAGGATTATATGCACCCATGTATATCTTGAATAATCATCAACAATGACGAAGCCATAGAGACAAGCAGTAGTAGTAAGTGTTGAGTAGTCAGTGGGACCGAAGAGGTCCA
Source organism: Triticum dicoccoides (assembly GCF_002162155.2). Classification (NCBI taxonomy): domain Eukaryota; kingdom Viridiplantae; phylum Streptophyta; class Magnoliopsida; order Poales; family Poaceae; genus Triticum; species Triticum dicoccoides. Next base: position 462,686,278 of record NC_041392.1, on the reverse strand, counting down.
TGTGTAGCAGTTCGAAGGGTTGAGTCGTTGTCATGATTGTCTTCGAGGGATGCTTGGCCCTCGTCATCTTTCCTGCTTCGCAGGCACCGCATAAGTGATCCTTCTTGAACTTGACGCCCTCGATGCCTATGACGTGCTTCTTCTTTGCAAGAGTATGCAAGTTCCTCATGACAGCATGCCCTAGCCTCCGATGCCAGAGCCAGCATTCTGAAGCTTTTGCAAGAAGACATACGGCAAGCTGCGGTCCTGCTGAGAAATCTACCATGTACAAATCATCTTTCCGATACCCTTCAAAGACTAGAGACTTGTCAGATTCCATTAGAACAAGGCAACGATATTTTCCAAACATCACAATCATATTCAAATCGCAAAGCATTGAGACAGACATTAAGTTGAAACCAAGGGATTCAACAAGCATCACTTTATCCATGTGCTGATCCCTTGAGATTGCAACTCTACCTAGACCCAATACCTTTTTTTACCAGTATCAGCAAATGTGATGTGACTCTTGTTAGACGGATGTAAGGTTGAGTCCATGAGAAGACATCGCTTGCCAGTCATGTGATTAGTACATCCGCTGTCAATAATCCATTCTGAAGCAGCTGGTGTCATACCCTATAGTGCAGTTAGGGGGATAGGCTTCACGAAGAGAATTGTGAAGCATAAACATTTGACGAGCAAGTGGATTATGAAAGCTTACATCGAGGTTAGGACTGATAGGGAAAGTAGCAAGCGACTCAGGAACAATATACATAATAAGACAATTTGGGCATTTGACCATGTGCCCTACAAGATGTTTAAGGTCCCCAGCAATAGCTTCAGACGCATTTGATTTTTGGCTGGAGACCGTTCCCTGCAAAAGAGAGTTAAGCTTTCTTAGCCACTCACATCTTCAAGGGTGGCTTCGAAGCAATGAGTCTAAGTGCAGCATCTGAGAACTTTGGCTTTGGATCCCTAGCAAATAGTCTTGCAGGTGGACAATAGTACTCATAAGAATAAGCATAGTAGTTCTTGGTCTTATGAACATGATGGTTTGATGAAACACGCTCATATTCATGGGCCTGAGTATGGTTTCCCTGCAGAACATTTGCGTTAGTGCGACTCAGTTGAGTCCTCTGTCTGTATGAATCCTTTGGACCATATGAAGCATGTGGTCTGGGGTTTGTCTTCTTCACTTGTGGTGTCATGACGACATTCACGAGAAGATTTTCCAGACACTTTTTTGGCACCCAGACTTTCTTCATAGGTGGCCCATTCCTGCAGTTAGTACCAATATACCTGGCAAACAGTTCACCATTCTGATTCTTAAACAGTTTATAGTTTGCATCAAGGGATTCATCAATGACAATGGGATTAGTACAAGTGAAGCCAGATAGGGTGGATGGATCCACTCAAGGTTCCTTTGCAGCAACCCATGTGGTTTTGGGGTACTGCTCAGGTTTCCAGTAAGAGCCATCAACATTCATTTTCCTTTCGAACCCAACACCCTCTTTCCTAGGGTTTCGGTTCAGGATGTGCCTTTTGAGGACATCACATAGTGTCTGATGCCCTTTGAGACTTTTGTACATCCCTGTTTCAAGCAATGTCTTCAACCTAGCATTTTTCATCAGCAATAGCAGTGGTATCCTCAACAGATGGGTTAGTTACCACATCAACAGTTGAAGATATTGCAACAGTAGCAGCAGTAGAACATCCAGCAAGGGAGGTAGTATTGTCACGCTCAATGCATTTAAGACATGGTGGTTGAAATCCTTCCTGAACAAAACTGATCTATTTGGCGCGAAGTGACTCGTTTTCCTTTTGAAGATCTTCATGAGCCGCTCTCAATTTCTCAAGAACTTGCTTCCTTTGAAGATAATCATAGGAAAGCTTTTCATGAGTTGTTGAGAGCGTTTCATGACGACTTTCAAGTTCTTCATACTTAACATGAAGATTTTTTATGTCTTCAATTAAGGACTAAGATCAAGTCATTTCAGCGTCTAACAGGTCATCGCTTTTGTCTAATAGTTTTTGAATATGTTCCATAGCTTTCTGTTGTTCAGTTGCAATTTTAGCAAGTGTTTTGTAGCTGGGTTTGGAACCACAATCAGATTCATCTTCACTGGATGTTTGATAGTGAGTAGTGCGTGAGTTCACCTTGGCACCGCGTGCCATGAAGTAGTAGGTGGGAGCGGAGTTGTCCTTGTCATTAGCATCGACGTCGGTGATGAAGTCATTGTCTTCAGTGTTGAAGATGGACTTGGTAATGTAGGTTGTAGCCAGACTTGCAACGCCAGAATCGGACTCCTCCTCAGACTCCACCTCCGCCTCCTCAGAAGCGGACTCCTCCTCTGAATCCATTTCATTGCCAACAAACGCACGAGCCTTGCCATATGAGCTCTTCTTGTGTGATGAAGACTTTGAGGAAGACTTGGAAGAAGACTTTGAGTATTTCTTCTTCTTCTTGTCGTCAGAATCATATTCCTTGCTCTTTTTCTTCTTCTTGTTCTCATTGTCCCACTGCGGACACTCAGAGATGTAGTGACCAGGTTTCTTTCACTTGTGGCATGTTCTCTTCTTGTACTCATGAGCAGAAGCTTCATCATTCCTTGAGCTGGATCGTGAGGACTTTCTGAAGCCTTTCTTATTGGTGAATTTCTGGAACTTCTTCACAAGCATAGCAAGCTCCTTTCCAATGTCTTCAGGATCATCAGAACTGCAGTCAGATTCTTCTTCAGATGAGGAAACAACTTTTGCCTTCAAAGCACGAGTTCACCCATAGTTGGGACCGTAGATGTCTCTTTTCTCAGAAAGCTGAAACTCATGTCTGTTGAGCCTTTTAAGTATGTCAGACGGATCGAGTGTCTTGAAGTCAGGGCGTTCTTGAATCATCAGGGCTAGGGTGTCAAACGAGTTGTCAAGTGATCTCAGGAGTGTCTTGACGATTTCATGCTTGGTGATCTCAGTAGCGCCAAGAGCTTGAAGCTCATTTGTGATGTCAGTGAGTCGATCAAACATGAGCTGAACATTCTCATTGTCATTTCTCTTGAAGCGGTTGAAGAGGTTGCGAAGGACACTGATTCTTTGATCTCTCTGGGTTGAGACGCCTTCCTTGACCTTTGAGAGCCAGTCCCAGACTAGCTTGGATGTTTCCAGAGCACTCACAAGGCCATACTGTCCTTTGGTCAGATGACCACAGATGATATTCTTGTCAGTGGATTCCAGTTGAACGAACTTCTTGACATCAGCAGCGGTGACACCTTCACCAGCCTTGGGGACGCCATTCTTGACGACATACCAGAGGTCGACATCAATGGCTTCAAGATGCATGCACATCTTATTCTTCTAGTAGGGATATTCAGTTCCATCGAAGACGGGGCACACAGCGGAGACTTTGATTATCCCTGTAGTCGACATAGCTAAAACTCCAAGTGGTTAAACTGAATCACACAAAACAAGGGAGTACCTTGCTCTGATACCAATTGAAAGTGCTAGTGATCGACTAGAGGGGGGTTAATAGGCGATTTTTATGAAAGTCTTCAAAACATGGAAGTTTCGAAGACAAACGATAGAAATAAACCTATTACCATGCAGCTGAAGGTAGACTACACTAAGCAAGCCATAGTCAAGTATTCAATGAAATGAAAGCACAAAGACTAATAGCATCTAGGCAGTATAGATCAGGATGGAAGATAGTATGAAGCCAATCAGAACAAGCAGTCACTCAGTGAAGACAGAAGATAATGCAAACAGGCAATGACTTCACAAGGACCAACTGTAAATAAAGAGATGGGAAGGATAGAACCAGTGGCTTGTTGAAGACAATGATTTGTTGGACCAGTTCCAGTTGATGTGACAACTGTATGTCTGGTTAGGGAGGCTGAGATTCAACTCAGAAGACCGCGTCTTCACCTTATTCCCCTTGAGCTAAGGACACCCAGTCCTCACCCAATCACTCTGGTAAGTCTTCAAGGTAGACTTCCAAACCTTCACAGACTTCGTTCACCGGCGATCCACAATGACTCTTGGATGCTAAGAACGCGACACCTAACCGGCTGGAGGATGCACAGTCCTCAAGTGTAATAAGTCTTCAGATCACACAGACAAGAAGACTTAAGTGATGCCTAACACTCTTTGACTCTGGGTGATTAGGGCTTTGTCCTCGCAAGGATTTCTCTCTCAAAGGCTTCGAGGTGGGTTGCTCTCAAATGACAAAAGCCGTGTACTAACTCTGAGCAGCCGACCAATTTATGGTGTAGGGGGTGGGCTATTTATAGCCACTAGGCAACCCGGCCTGATTTGTCCGAAATGACCCTGGGTCACTAAGGAACTGACATGTGTTCCAACGGCCGGATTTCAAACACACACGGCAACTTTACTTGAGCTACAAGCAAAGCTGACTTATCCAGCTCTGGATAAGATTTGCTCTCATTGTCTTTGCTCGAAGACATAGGATTTTGGTTAAGCATCACTTCAGTCATTCTGACTGGTTCACTTGGACCCTACATAACAGTACGGTGGTTCCTATGACTCAACAAATAAGAAAAAGAACATAGAAACAACTAAGTCTTCGCGCTCCATAGTCTTCACGCGATGTCTTCTCTTGTCATAGTCTTCAATGTGAATGTCTTCACATACCACCTTTGACTTCATTGTCTTCATACATTTTTAGGGGTCATCTCTGGTAGGAAAACGAATCAATGAGGGACTTCTACCTGTGTTATCCTGCAATTCTCACAAACACATTAGTCCCTCAACCAGGTTTGTCGTCAATACTCCAAAACCAACTAGGGGCGGCACTAGATGCACTTACAATAAGAATATCATATTTCTTATTGACAGTAGGAAGAGGAAATTCAAAACCTCCAAATATAATCGATGGAATTTTTCCAATGGAGTTGATACTATGAACTTGAGGTTGTTTCCTCGGAAAGTGTACCGTGTGCTCATTACCATTAACATGAAAAGTTACATTGCCTTTAGTGCAATCAATAACAGCCCATGCAGTATTCAAAAAGGGTCTTCTAAGAATAATAGACATACTATCGTCCTTGGGAATATCAAGAATAACAAAGTCCGTTAAAATAGTAACATTTGCAACTACAACAGGCACATCCTCACAAATACCGACAGGTATAGCAGTTGATTTATTAGCCATTTGCAAAGATATTTCAGTACGTGTCAACTTATTCAAATCAAGTCTACGATATAAAGAGAGAGGCATAACACTAACACCGGCTCCAAGATCACATAAAGCAGTTTTAACATAGTTTCTTTTAATGGAGCATGGTATAGTGGGTACTCCTGGATCTCCAAGTTTCTTTGGTATTCCACCCTTAAAAGTATAATTAGCAAGCATGGTGAAAATTTCAGCTACCGGTATCTTTCTTTTATTTGTAATAATATCTTTCATGTACTTAGCATAAGGATTGGTTTTAAGCATATCGGTCAATCGCATATGCAAAAAGATAGGTCTAATCATTTCAGCAAAGTGCTCAAAATCCTCATCATCCTTTTTCTTGGATGGTTTGGGAGGAAAAGGCATGGGTTTCTGAACCCAAGGTTCTCTTTCTTTACCATGTTTACTAGCAACAAAGTCTTTCTTATCATAACATTGATTCTTTGGTTATGGGTTATCGAGATCAACATCAGGTTCAATTTCTATATCATTGTCATTACTAGGTTGAGCATCATCATGAACATTATCATTAACATTATTACTAGTTTCAGGTTCATTACCAGATTGGGTTTCAGCATCAAAAATAGAAATATCATTTGGATTCTCAGGTGTTTCAACAATAGGATCACTAGAAGCATGCAAAGTCCTATCATTTTTCCTTTTCTTCTTTTTAGAAGAAATAGGTGCATCTATATTATTTGTTTGAGAATCTTGCTCAATTCTCTTAGGGTGGCCTTCAGGATACAAAGGTTCCTGAGTCATTCTACCAGTTCTAGTAGCCACTCTAACAGCATTATCATTATTTTTACTATTCAATTCATTGAGAAAATCATTTTGGCTTTAAGTACTTGTTTACTTGAGTGGTAACCATAGAAGCATGTTTACTAATAAGTTTAAGTTCACCTTTATGTTCAAGCATATTTGAATTGTTTTTCAATTGTCTACCAAAATAAGCATTAAAGTCTTCTTGCTTAGCCATAAATTTATCAAACTCATCTAAGCATGGGCTAGCAATTTTCGTATATGGGATTACAACTTTATCATATCTATAGAGAGAATTTACCTTTACTACCTGTGTTGGGTTATCAAGACCATGAGTTTCTTCAATAGGTAATGGATTAAGATTATATGTTTCTTCAACAGGCGGTAAATTAAGACCATGTACTTCTTCAATAGGAGGTAAATTCTTAACATCTTCAGCTTTAATACCTTTCTCTTTCATAGATTTCTTTGCCTCTTGCATATCTTCAGGACTGAGAAATAGAATACCCCTCTTCTTCAGAGTTGATTTAGGAATAGGCTCAGGAATTGGCTCCGGAGGTGTCCAATTATTTTCATTTGTCAACATATTATTCAATAGAATTTCAGCTTCATCCGGTGTTCTTTCCCTGAAAACAGAACCAGCACAACTATCCACGTAATCTCTGGAGGCATCGGTTAGTCCATTATAAAATATATCAAGTATTTCATTTTTCTTAAGATGATGATCAGGCAAAGCATTAAGTAATTGGAGAAGCCTCCCCCAAGCTTGTGGGAGACTCTCTTCTTCAACTAGCACAAAATTATATATACCCCTTAAAGCAGCTTGTTTCTTATGAGCAGGGAAATATTTAGCAGAGAAGTAATAAATCATATCCTGGGGACTACGCCCACAACCAAGATCAAGAGAATTAAACCATATCTTAGCATCACCATTTAATGAGAACGGAAATATTTTAAGGATATAAAAGTTACAAGTTCTCTCATCTTTAGTGAACAGGGTGGCTATATCATTTAATTTAGTAAGATGTGCCACAACAGTTTCAGATTCATAACCATGAAAAGGATCAGATTCAACCAAAGTAATTATATTAGGATCAATAGAGAATTCATAATCCTTATCAGTAACAAAGATAGGTGAAGTAGCAAAAGCAGGGTTAGGTTTCATTCTATCATTTAAATATTGCTTACTCCATTTAGCTAATAATCTTTTGAGTTCAGTTCTATTTTGGCACGCTAAAATAGCTAAAGAAGCTTCTTGATCAAAGACGTAACCCTTAGGAATAACAAGTGATTCTTCATCGTCACTTTCATTAGTATCATCAGATTCAATATTTTCAATCTCTCTAGCCCTAGCAAGTTGTTCATCAAGAAAATCACTAAGTGACATAGTAGTATCAGGCATAGAGGTAGTTTCATCATAAGTATCATGCATAGCAGAAGTGGCATCATCAATAACATGTGACATATCAGAATGAATAGCAGAAGCAGGTGTATGTGTCGCAAGCTTACTCAAAACAGAAGGTGAATCAAGTGCAGAGCTAGATGGCAGTTCCTTACCTCCCCTCGTAGTTGAGGGATAGATCTTGGTTTTTGGATCTCTCAAGTTCTTCATAATGATAAGAAGATATATATCCCAAGTGACTCAAAGAATAGAGCTATGCTCCCCGGCAACGGCGCCAGAAAATAGTCTTGATAACCCACAAGTATAGGGGATCGCAACAGTTTTTGAGGGTAGAGTATATTCAACCCAAATTTATTGATTCGACACAAGGGGAGCCAAAGAATATTCTCAAGTATTAGCAGCTGAGTTGTCAATTCAACCATAGCTGGAAACTTTATATCTGCAGCAAAGTGTTTAGTAGCAAAGTAATATGATAGTAGTGATAATGGTAACAAAAGGTAACAGTAGTAAAAGCAATGTTCTTGGTATTTTGTAGTGATGATAGCAATAGCAACGGAATAGTAAATAAGCGAAGAACAATATATGGAAAGCTCGTAGGCAATGGATCAGTGATGGATAATTATGTCGGATGAGGTTCATCATGTAACAGTCATAACCTAGGGTGACACAGAACTAGCTCCAGTTCATCGATATAATGTAGGCATGTATTCAGAATATAGTCATATGTGCTTATGGAAAAGAACTTGCATGACATCTTTTGTCCTACCCTCCCGTGGCAGTGGGGTCCTTACGGAAACTAAGGGATATTAAGGCCTCCTTTTAATAGAGAACTAGAACAAATCATTAACATATAGTGAATACATGAACTCCTCAAACTACGTTCATCACCGGTAAGTATCCTGATTATTGTCACTTCGGGGTTAACGGATCATAACACATAATAGGTGACTATAGACTTGCAAGATAGGGTCAAGAACACTCATATATTGATGAAAACATAATAGGTTCAGATCTGAAATCATGGCACTCGGGCCCTAGTGACAAGCATTAAGCATAGCAAAGTCATAGCAACATCAATCTCGGAACATAGTGGACACTAGGGATCAAACCCTAACAAAACTAACTCGATTACATGATAGATCCTATCCAACCCATCACCGTCTAACATGCCTATGATGGAATTACTCATGCACAGCGATGAGCATCATGAAATTGGTGATGGAGGATGGTTGATGATGACGATGGTGACGGATTCCCCTCTCCGGAGCCCCGAACGGACTCCAGATTAGCCCTCCCGAGAGGTTTTAGGGCTTGGCGGCGGCTCTGTATCGTAAAACGCGATGATTTCTTCTCTCTGATTTTTCTCTCCCCGAAACTCAATATATGGAGGTGGAGTTGGAGTCGAAGAGGCAACAGGGGGCAACGAGGTAGGGGGCGCGCCCTAGGGGGGCAGGCGCGCCCCCACCCTCGTGGCAAGGTGGTGGGCCCCCTGGCGTTCATCTTTTGCAGGTATTTTTCTTATTTTCTGAAAAGTGGCTCCGTGAAGTTTCAGGTCATTCCGAGAACGTTTGCTCCTGCACATAAATAACACCATGGTAATTCTGCTGAAAACAGCGTCAGTCCGGGTTAGTTCCATTCAAATCATGCAAGTTAGAGTCCAAAACAAGGGAAAAAGTGTTTGGAAAAGTAGATACGTTGGAGACGTATCAGCCGTCTCTTCTCTGGTCGCCGTAGCCCGGTAGCCATGGCCTGGCTGAAGATAACGACATATGCCATACTCCCGCCGGAGCGGCGCTTTAATCTGGAAATTTTAGTGGTCATGCATGCATCTTTTTGTACTAGCTCTCCTATATAAGGGTTGACCGGTCGCTTCCCGCGGACTTGCTCGGGCGGTGGAAGAGGAAGGATAAGGGAAGCGGGCTTTGGAGTAACTTTTTTACCACATTTTCTTAGGAAACTGAGTGCAATAATTGAGTAGTTTTGCAAACTACCAGTACTACAACTGAAACGGTTGAAAACCAATACCACCACCATGCCCGCGTCTGACCGCCCTGGCTGACCCAACCCCCTCCCTTGCCGGCGTGCGCTTCCCGCGTGAAATGATCACCGTCGCCCCGGAACATCAGTGTTGCATTAATGCCGGGCCAGAGCGGAGGAGACCTCTCACTAGCGCCGGCTTTGAAGCAGCACGACGACTAAGAGAGTACCGCTTCCCGGTGCACGCGACTGCTTCGCGTTGAGGCTGGCCATAGTTTGGATGAGTCTCCATCATGGGGAGCCACACTAACTGCAATGATATGGACTCCTGTTTCCCACAATTATGGATCATTCCATCTTTGAAGAACACGTGGGACTGGAACTACGAGAAGGACATGTACCCAGGAGTGGACATACAAACCTGAGTAATGTAGCGTAGTAAGTGAAGTAGAAAGGCACAAATAGTATGAGCATGCGTGGCATATAGGCATTTTTCTCTTACTACCACTAAATGTTGTACGTGCAATGCCCGATGATGTTATGGAGTACGTGCCTAAGTACTTTACTACTGCTATATTAATTGGAGGCACATATTAGGTTTTATATTTGTTTACGTGTATGCCCGAAGACCTTCCAACTAGACGTGTCTTTCTCTCTGGGTCGCACTTTGTATCGTTCATACCACTAGTACTACTACGTGTGGTCTCCGACCCAGAAGTGGAGACGCTCTACCATGTTGTTCATGTCCCACTCCTTTCGCTGACATGTGGGACATCCAGCACGTGCCGTGTTTGGCACTCCTTCGTCGTAAGAGTTGAAACACTAGCATTCATCAGAAATAAAAAATAAATATAAATCAGCAGTGATACTATACCACACAGTTTCCTTGCTCCTCAATATCGGAAAGAATACTTCCGTTCACCGACATGTGGGACGTTGACCATCCTGGTCCACTTGGCATGCCTGCAGAACTCCAAGGGAGAGTCAACCCGATCGTCGCACCGCAGTAATTACTAATGAGCCGTCAAATCACAAGCCCAACCTTTCCCACTGTGAAGTTGCTTGGACGAAGGAACCATCATGACTTCGTTGAATTCCGCTTCTTGAAGAAAACTACTATACCAGCAGTACTGCTAGCTACAGTAGTTACTCCAGCAGAGGCCTCCTTTGGTTCATAGGATAGGAATTTCATAGGAATAAGAAAATCATAGGAAGTGAGATGACATGCATCTCAATTCCTATAGAGAAAGAGATGCCATTTGATGCATAGGATAGGAATTTTTCCATTTAGTCTAGGCTAATGTACTGGTAATTTGCTCTAAAAACTATAGTAGTAACTAGTAGTACTGGTACATGCTCATAATTAATTAAACAAATGCACGGCGACACAGACACACACTAACTACTAGTACTACTACTTCTCACATGCTGGCTAGACACCGTCGTTCTCCTTCCCGGCTTTGTCGGCGACACCCCACCATGCTTGGATCTCCGCCGAGCTCTCCACAGCAGCGCGTGCGTCCTCTTCTTTCTAGCGGCGGCGGGCCTCTCTTTTCTTGAGTGCTTTCTGACTTTTCTGCTCCCTCTTTGCGGCTTTGGCCACCTCTTGCTCTACCGCCCATTCGGCCTTGGCAGCTTCAAATTCCGCTCACATAGGTGTGAGGTCGCGAGCGGCAATGAACTCGGCACGACGGGATGCCATTGCTCCCCTACCATTCTGTGTGTGGTCGTGGGCGCGAGGAACTCGGCGCGACAGGATGCCATCGCTTCCTTACCGGTTAGTGTGCGGCGCGGTGGCATGAAGCTTGGTGACAACTCTGGGGTGGAGTGGCCGGACCACCGTAAAGTGCATTGGTTTGTCAAGAGCTCAAGGACAGAAGACGAAGGAAATTTGGATTCCCCTTCAATCCTGGTCATTTATTACCGATTAAAAGCATTGGCGGTCATCGAACTTGTCTTGATAGCTCACTTTGATCATTGTATATGAGATATGGTGATTATACGGTCACTGGCTCAGCATATAGCTCTGTATTTGTCTGGTTGACCAGTCAAACTATCCGCATGCGCGTCATCAGCTCGTGTTCTTTATCTATCTATCTATGTGGGCCTACCTGTTAGTGGAGAAAGAAATAAAAACCAAAATTATGCGTATGTGAGGAATCAAACCACAGACTCGTCGCTGCAACGCACACCCGTCAACCAAATGAAAATGAAATACTTTGCGTTAAATGCACAAACGGATTTTTTTATATTATACGTGATGCACACATTAGCACACACCGTCCATAGAGGCAAGTAGCATGTACGCGTGCAGACAACCAGACACTCACTCTCACGCTGTCAAACCATGCTAATGCATGCACATCGCCCTCTCAATCAAAGTCTTGCTCATGGCGCAACGCAAACGGCGAGCCTGTCACCTGCGCGCCCCGGTGGTGCATGACATTACTGTTTGGACGTTTGCTGGAGGCCTCCGTGAACACCGAGCATGTATTCACCTGGCTCAACACCAATGGTCATACTCGTGACTCGACGCCTTGCTCATGTATATCGTCCGTCACAACGACAATCTATAAAACAGCCTAGCTAGAGAGGGTACTATGGTACGGAGTATGTACTATTGTGAGCAACCGATCATAGTGCCACTGCACACGAGTGTGTGTCTGGTCGATTCGTCCATTATTCTTAAGTTATACATGGTTGTGTGGTGTCTAATGGTGGTCGTCGAAGGTTAGCTGGCGACAAGAGCGGTTGCATGGATGCCTGGTTGTCAATACACGTTGCATACGCTTCAAAGGCTCGTCATCCATGAGTTCACATTTTACCACCACGCCAGCGTCTGACCGCCCTAGCCTACCGAAACCCCTTCCATCACTAGTGCGCGCTTCCCGCCTAAAACGGTCACCATCTCTCCAAAACGTCAATGCCGCATTCAACGGACTTAACAGCAGTTGCAGTTGGTGTGTCACTGACATGCGGGCCAGATGCCTGTTGGGCCCACATGTCAGTGATCCAATGAACCTGTGGTGAAGTCACTGAAGCAGCGTCCGCATTCACGCCCGACGCGACCTCTCACTGGTGCCGACATTGCAGCAGCGCGACGGCCGAGAGAGCGCCACCCACGCGGCATCCTGGTGAAAGCGACTGTTCCGCGTTAATGACACCATGGCTATCCTTCCGTCCGTCGTCCACATTAATGACACGCGGCCGCCGACGAACCTACTCCGGCGCCAGCTGTCCATCCGTCTGCCGCGGCTCATTGCCATTCGCCCGCTATATTAACTTGAGCCCCAGCTCCCAGCCATAGCCAAAGACCCACAATCATTCTCCTCCGACCCCTTCCTTTTATCGGCACCAATCCAACCATGTCCTCCTGGCACTCCAAAGCTCTCTTGGACGTACTATCGCAGGAGCAGACGAAGGACATCGATGGCTCCGCTCCGGGCATGCTCCAATGCTCTCTTGGACGTACTGTCGCAGGAGCAGACGAAGGAGATCGCCGGCTCCCCCTAGCCGCCCTCCGACGCCACGACCACGAAGCCGGCGCGCGTGCGCGGGCGCAACCGGCAACGAGGAAGAGTAGTACACGGTAGGTCGGCGCCGCTCTTGTCCCAAGGAGGCCACCACTCCTCCACTCAGTCGACGCCAAGCTTGGTGGGATAAACATCGGCGGCCGATTAGCCGCTTGACGATGATGTGGAGGCGGAAATCTTCAGAACCTTGTGCTCTGAAGGAGGAGGTTATCAAGGCGGATGAGGAAGAAGCAAAGGCAATGGCTGGCTTTCTCGGGTTCATGGCCGGACATGGCGGTCAGGCATCGACGATCGTTTAGATTAGGTTTATAGTAGGTTTTAGTATGGTTTGTGCAAAATATGTAATGAATTTCGTCCAGTTTATAGGAAAAGTTTTCGAAATGTAATGAATTTCATCCGGTTAATTTGAAATTTTCTTTGTTTGCACGAATTTCGTCCGGTTAGTTCATATAGTTGTCGAAAGGTATGCGGGCAACACTGGATGACATCCATCAGTGTCCTCGGACAGATGCTGGTGTAAATTTGAGGGCCAGTGCTGGAGATGCCCTAACTATCATGCTATAATCGCTAACAGTGCTCCATTATTTCACAGGGAACATTTATCCCTCGATCAAAATCAGATCCGCCGTGTTTCGCACTCCTCCCACGTAAGAGTGTAGACTCCTGCTTACATAAAAATGGAGCAAGTGGACGGCACTGTAGCACGTCATATCGCTCAAACTAGCCCGCATAACCTGCGGGAAAGCACCACCCTCGTCATTTTGTTCTGGATTTCTATGATCGAGCGCAGGAAACAAGAAATCAAGCCTGCATGCAACCCGCATGCAGCGGTGTGAGCCTGCACTCCTCTCCTTTCAACCAATGAGCCCGTGTCTTGTTTCCTTCTTTCACATGCAAGCATTAAATACCAGTAGTTAGTTTACAACCCATTTATTATACTGCTGGTTGTAATGGGGAGTATCATATACTAGTATCATGCATATGATACTTGTATATGATACTACCTCCATAATGCATAGTATCATAAGTTAGTATCTTAGGTGGCCTTATTAATTGCCATGCATGACACAAAGTAGTACAACATTTAATCTGATACGGTATCATGATATGATACCATACCCTCTTTTTCCTCATTTAGTTGTGTGCCACATCATCCAAAAAGTCTAGTTGGCATGCATGATACCGCTTATGATTCTTCCATTATGACCAGCCTACTAGTTGGCTATTATGAAGGCTTCAAGTGACATGGCAGTGGTATATAGCCATCATTAGGCTTTCTTATTAACCATGCTCTAGGTTGGTCGGACGAAGGAACCATCATGACTTCGTTGAATCCCGCTTCTTCAAGAAAACTTACTGTACCCGCAGTACTGCTACCACACGCGAAGACTGGACGACATTGTACCATGTCATATCACTGAAACCCACTAGGCCAAACTAGCCCGCCTAGGATTTGTACTCCCTCCGTTTCAAAGTTAGTAGTACAAAGTTGAGTCATCTATTTCGGAACGGAGGGAGTACGTCTCTGTACTGCTATGATTTTGTGTTGTACGTCTCTGTACTTTTGCTACGATTTTCCTACCCTATGAACCAAATGAGGCCTGAATGTATCCTTGTCGACTATTGTCTGATCGATCGCTAAGCCTACAATTTTAGGAGCTTGGGATATTGGCCGATCGACGACGGATCAATATACGCGTACCACGAGCTCATCAGCCCCAACGTTTCTCTTTGGTGAGTGTTTTGCAAGTACTATAGCTCGCACAGTAGCTAGCCTACTAACACCAAGAATCATCAAACAAGCCCTGCTGATATGATAAACAGTTCAAACTTACATCTAAGCATGCCATATATTACATCAAAAGTTGGCAAGGATACATCTATTTCCACAACTCGGAGAGGGTTCACATGATTCACTATCGAACAAAAGTAGCAAGTACCACCCACACAAGACAGTGCACTAGCCCTAAGATGGTTTGATAACACGCATCGTTCTGGTAATTAAACACAAAGAAAACTACCCTGAAGGATTAGCGAGACCAACTATTTCTTGTCACCGATCTCTCGGGCAATGAGCACAACATGGACAGAGGCATGGGAATCGATCTCTGGGGTGATGTCCACCGCGACATCAGAATCAATCTCTAGGGCGATGTCCACAAGATGGACAGCAGCATCGGAATCGATCTCCGGGGCGATGTCAACAGGACGGACCACGACATCGAAAACGATCTCTGGGGCGTTGTCCACTGGACGGACTGCGACATCGGAATCATCAAGGATGTCCACCGGCACCTGCATAACCCTAACATATTAGCAAGCACATTGCAAATAATCAAAAACCACAACTATGGTATGCCATTATTTTTTACCTTGTGCAGCTCGCCGGGGGATCCCATCCCTCTAGGGGCCATCTCCTCGTCCTCGATGGGGGCCATCACCTTGCTAGGGGAATACTGCTTCTCAACGGCGACTATCTCCTCAAACTCGGCCTTGAGCCTCACATAGGTGGCCATTAGAGTTTCTGGGATAGGCACGGTGGGGCCCTTGCTGTTCTTCCAACTTTCTTTGAGGAGTTCGTCCGCCAACATCGTCAACTCTTGGGCTAGTGCTTGTTTCTTGGAGTTCTTCGTCTCCATCGGTTGGCCCGCCAACATGGTCAACTCGTTGGTTAGTGCTCGCTTCCTGGAGAGTGTTGTCTCTAGTGGGTTGTCCGCCGGCAACTCTTTGCCTAGTGCTCCAGGATCCATAAATGAACTGACAAACAAAAAGCAATCGAAAGGAAACCACAATCGCAATGAAAACGGGAAAAGAATAGGCTGTGAGAATCAGTCGATGCTTCACAAAAACAAGATTCTTGGAATGAAAATATAGTAGCATCACTGATTCGCCCACCTTTCCTTCGTCGGTATAGAAGAAAAATGGCAGAAGTGAGTAGCCTGGAGTGAGATTTTCTTCAAGAAATGGGAGAAAGGGCTTCAACGAGCGTTCCAGTGAAATGATGGTTGCTTCGTCCAGTCCAACTTCGAGGCCACTTTACCACTACTGGTAAAGGTGTGGGTTTTGTGATATGATGGGTCATCACGGCCACACCGGGGTGACCGGTGAGTCTCGACTATAGCACCTCGCTGTGATTTGCTGGATGGCACGCGGGCCTGGATGCTTTGTGATATGCTTTGATGCTTTGATGTTTGGTCAGGTGTATGAAGGGTACATGAGTCCACACTAGCTAGCTTAACACAAATACACTAGGATCATGCATGAAGAGGGGTGGTGGGATGAGCATGCACGAAGAGGGAACAACTATGTTGAGATGAGAATGCAACCAAACACACTATGGCGAGCATTCGCAACTGCCACGTTTGGGTTGCGCTTGGCTCTTCGCCTCTTCGAGAAGACGAACAATGATGTTACTACTACTTCTAAAGTATTGAATCGACTGCTGCATGTCCATGCACCGCATGCGGGAGGGATAGGTTGGTGTATACTCTATATTTGCTGCAACCTCTAACATTTACCCCACCATAAATTAAAATATATATTCCTGTCTTGACCAGATGAACGTGCAAACTACAATCACCAGGATGACAGGTAGGGCAAGAAGATTATTTTAATCAAAAAAAGCATGGAGCCGACCCCAACAATTTTAAGCTTACAGGCACGGTACACGCTATCCTAGACTACTCTACACATGAAACTGCCACACGAGCGTCCGGGCTGCGCTTGGCTCTTCGCCTCTTCAGGAAGTCGAACAATGATGGAGTACTACTACAGTGGAGGAGTACTACAGTATGCTTCTGGCCCTCTGACACCGATTGAACTACTGCATGTCCACCGCATGCGGGAGGGAGAGCGTGTAGCGAACGAAAGCTTCTCCTAGTCCTGCCAGCCACCACGCTCATGGGCGAGGGAGGGACGTAGCTTCATTGACTTACTTCTCCTGTCTTTGCGTGTATGACAAGTGGGCCCAACAGGTGGGTGGCCCACCTGTCATGCAACCAAAGGTAGGTGCGCGAGGGAGAGGGCGTTGTAGTAATCAAACTTCTCGGTATTGTACGAGTTGACGTGACACATCAAAGCACTGCACTCGATATATTTCAATAATTTGCATTTACTGATGCATCAATTACAATGCATGCATGCATGCCGTGACTCTCCTTTTGATACTTGCATGTGTTGATTTAATGCACCTCGCCAAATTTTGACTATAAATTTAACTAACCAAATGTTCATGCATGTCACAAAAAATTACATAATTGAAAACTATGTTCAAATATGAATCAAACGATATAATTTTTGTTAACATGTACTAACATTTTGTCAGTTAAATATTTGGTCAAAATTTAGCAGAAATTACAAAGGGGCCCAATAAATATTGTACTCTCACATTTTGTTTTGAGGATAACCCCACATAGAAAATATAAATAATAATGCATGTTGGGGCAGCTCACGTTTCCGATAATCTTAGCCGTGGGCTTGTTCACAAATTTTACGAGGGGGTGGTTGTTCATTTAATGGAGGGTCTTGTACCAGACTTACAAAGTGCGACCTGGCGCACTATAACACCACTTGGAATAAGCGGGTAGCTATCTCAAAAAACAATCAACAACTCAAAAAACGGCGACCTGGCACGCACACAATTTTAAACGATTGTTTTCATGGAGTGAAAAAGGAAAACTACCCCACTACGTATATATAGGACGGAGCCTCCGCACTTGCTTGCTAGGGTTGGTCTATTCACAAACTCTCATCCCCTATAGATCTAAACAAGATAGCGGTGGTAACACTGTCTTTCTCCCTTCAAAAAACACTGTCTTTCTATACTCACCGCTCGTTACAGATCCAGATGTATCCCCCTCTGCCGGTGAAGGGGAGGAGGGGCAGTGTTTAGGCCATCGTTGACAGCAAGGGAGGAGACCCACTGCCGGCCGCACCGTTATCTCTGGCCGAGCGCCGGCGCGGGAGGTCCTCCGAACCCTTCGTTGTTGCCCTAGTGTGGGCGGATCCGGCCTCCCGCCACCCACCTATCCACATCCCGACGACCTTCGGGTATATCTTCCTTCGAAACCGCCCTAGCTCTACTTCCCTAGCTCGCTACGTCACTGCGTTTGCATCATTTTCTACCTCTCAGCCCCTCTCGATCGGATGGTCCAACGACACATATTTTTCTTCTTCTATTGTTAGAGGTAAAGCTACTTCATAGAGTCGAATCTTGTACTTGGTTCAAACAAGAAATAAAGTGGGGGTGGGGGAATTTAGTATGTACATCGGACTTGGTACAAACATGAAGGATAGGGGGTGAACGTAGCACAAACTGGTCATCCAACCGGTCTCTTGGTCGAAAAAGGAAATATAGGGGAAACGCTGTACACAGTGGTGTATGACCAGGACTAGATTTGCTATCCACACATAAGATGGCTGCATGCATCATTCTTCGAACATAAATATAGATGCAAGCGCTCATACATATGCGCAAGCCGGGGGCACACCTCCATTTCCAAAAAAACATAGGAGTAGGTGGCTAGAGTGAACAAAAATGGGACCAACCCAGATATGTTTCTTGGATGTTTGTTTCTCGGGGCAACAAACTCTGAATCACCACTTTATGCCCCGGTTTAGGTACATGGTGCTGGACTGCTGGTGCATCCACTGTCCCATGCCCTTATACCAAATATTTAGTTGTTCTTAATCTAATACCCCTGGTAAAATGAAGCCATGCTAGTATTATAGGCCATGACAAGTTTAGCCAAATGTTTTTGCCTGTAATTCTTTGAGACTCTGACGGTTTCCTCTGTAGCTATTTATGCAAACAGGGATATCCATTTCACCTGGTTGCTGTTGTGACCTTTTGGTGCACTGCACAAAACACTTCTTAAAAGAAGTGACTTTTGTGTTGTTTAACTGGAATGTCAGAATGGAACAGTTGGTTCATTTTGGTGGAACTACACAAAGGGAGATATGTGTTCCAATCCTCATCATCCATATTGGCACCATAACCGTCCTTTAGGTAAGAGTGATATTTAATGCATGTGTTCATCTCTATTTTGCGTCTGCCATGAGAAAATAATGCTACTGTTTACTATAGTACACTTGTACTCCCTCATTGACAAAACCAATTCTGAAATAGAAGGCCAATTATGTACTTGGTTTCACCAACTGGTGAGGAGAAAGAGAAACAGAGCATGACGAGGAAGAAGAAGAAGAGTAAACCGTGCCAAGGTGATATTGTTGAAGCCGAGGCCTCGGTCGAGGCCATTCAAGGGCTCCGTCAACGTCTACCTTACACGTGAGACGATCCTCCAGGGAGCCCTTCCACTTCTGCGTATTGTCCATGATGAATTTGATGCTATTGTTAGAGTAATATGCTAATGTCTTTCTATCCTTTCTCACTAAGCTAATGAAGGTTTCACCTTGTTCCTACTTGTGGAAACAGGGATCATGTTGTGCCAATCATACATTTTAGTGGAACTACACAAGACAATACAATGAACTGTATCCCAGCCAGTGCTTTGACTCTGCTGGAAGTTCTTGATAATCTTTTGATATAATCTCAACACTGGTAAACAAGAGTAATTTCAACAATACATTTGAAGTGCACAAAAATATATACTATTGAGTGATTCTAGTGAGTGCTTTATCATCTCTTCTGGGACTACATGAATAATTATTTTTGCTCAGATTGGTACCGGCCTTCATCCATATTAGTTTGCTGTCATCTCTATTTGTATCATGCTACTGTCATGAGAAACTCCTTTATCTTTGCACGTTAAAGTTTTGCAACCTATGATACATGGCAATGCTTTGAGTGTTGAGCTAATTGGCATTGATTAAATAAATTAATACCTCTCTTTAAGAAAGACTACTATGTTGCTAACTTTACTCATTAAGTAATGAGGGTGCTTTTATTTGTTAGCGTTTGTTTCATCAACTAGTGCCACTATTACAGTAATCTCACTCTCTCAATATATGTGCCAACAGGGATGCTCGATTTTGGTGGAATTGCACAAAAACTTTGGGTGCTTCATTGCCTCGACAACTTCCTTCCTTTCCTGTTAGTCGCTAATCTGAGCTTCCTTCCTTCCTTTGCTATTAGTCGCTTGGCTTATCTCGGGTTCCAGTCAAAGGAAATAGTAATTGATATGCTACCTCACACAGTTTGGTACTGGCCTTTATCCTGATTATTGTGCTTGTCATATGTATTGGTAATTTGGTATTGTGCTACTATTTGCCGATTTCATAAAGGAGTAACTTGGAGCCTGATCTCGTGGTCAAATCATTATATTGGGTGATTTCAGTAGAACTACACAAAAAGATCATATGGACATGTACTTATGCTGCTGCTATATACTCCAAAGTTCACTCAAACAAGCATTGATGTTGACAAGAAGAAGTTCCTATATTCATTCGAGTATCAACCTGCGTCAACCAGTTGTCAAACTCCAAGTATTAGGAGAGTGAAAACCAAAAATATTGCTTGGCGCATAGCCCAGAAAAACATAGTCCAGTCTTTGGTCCCAACTTGTGCCTTTTGGTTATTGGCACATATGGTAGCGAACTGTATGGCATGGAGTCTAAAGATTCCAGACAAGTTGGTTGACGCATATATTCATCTGGCCCTTAATCAATCTACACGCCAGGGATGCTCCATTTCAGTTGAACTGCACAAAAAATTTGGGTGGTTCATTTTCTCAACCGCCTCCTTTCTTGTCTGCAATGTAGAATTTAGGCGAGCTACAGGACCAAGATGAGCTAGTAAACTAGTTGGATGAAAGTAGTGGCCAAGTTTCTCAAACCTCTCTCAGCACGAGGCCACTATTTGAGGATAAACCTACAAGCAAAGTTCAGATTGTCTGTGCTGCCTCTCATGTACTCGAAAGTTTACTCGTACAAGCATTAGTTTTTGCAAGAAGTACCTCTGACTGAACACCATTTACCAGTCTGTACCCTAGGTAATTAAAGTTCGTCCATGGATGATATTGGCTGTGATCTCAATCATTTGGTTGCGTAAACATACTGAACATGTGTATATCTGAATCTTTTCGTGAATTGTCTATGAATATTGTCGTGTGATCTATCAATCATTTGGATGCATAGACATGCTGAACTTGTGTATATATGAATCTTTTGAGTTGTTGATTGTGAATGTTGGCTATGAATATGAACGTGTCCTGTGAACCTGAGTTCGATACGTATGTTTACTTGTTATATTGTACTTGTGTGTGAACTTGTTAGTATGTCTACTATGGGATTTGTGACGTGTGGGTGTCAACGGCACACCTTCTTCCCGAGAAGAATTGCACCTGCTTTGTTAAGGTAGTAACGGCGCATCAACTCTTTTTAATATTTTTGCTCTGTCTTCCCCCTCCCCCGCTCAACCCCTACCATAATGTTTTGGGCCTCAAAACAAGCATAGTACTACATTGTTTTTGGGGCTTGATGAAAAATCGAGTGCTGGTCTCTGTAGGTTGGCCCACCCAGCAAATGGGTTGCTGGTCCACCACGGATTGGGAGGCTAAAAATACAAATTGTATGGTGCAAAGGCAAGTAAAAAAACGCTATCGAGAGCCATCCACTAAAGAAAAAAATCGTGTCTGATGTGCTTCTTCAGTCGGCCCGTCGGCCCCCTCTTTAATCCAGTTCGCTCGGGGATCTAGCTTTTTTTAGGGATGAACAGAAATTTTATTCATCAAAAACCACAGTTTGTGGGATACATGCTGGATCGTGGGGGTGTAAAAGCCACATGTGGCGCCCCTGATCTAATCTAAGGGAGTATTTGGCTAAGCTATGCGCATCGTTATTAGAGCGGCACCCTTCATACAAGATATTGCTGTTAAACTCTCTGCCCTCTTCCTGCTCTCATGAATGATCATGCCGTAAGTACCCCCACCGTTCATGTTAATGTCCTCCACTACCTGCTTAGCATCAGAGGCAATGATGAAATTATGGAGCGCTGGGTCTTCTGCCAGAGCATGTGCTTCGCGGCAAGCGATTGACTCAAGAATAGTTGGGTCCTGGATACCGAGAACCACCAGTGAGGAACTACCTAAATATGTGCCATGCTCGTCGCGGCAGACTGCTGCGGCCGATCCTTTTTGCGGGCAGTTGAAACACACATGTCAAAATGAATTTTCACAAAGCCCGTCGGTGGTGCCCTGGGTCTCAGCCTCCCTGTATGGCCTTGCTGGATCGCGGCACCAGCCTGCCTTGCTGGTTATTGACTCTTGATAATTTTCAGGTCCATCAAGTACCTGTTAATGAAAGCATGCGTTGCCGCAGGACTCTGAAATTCCCCTTCGTGTATGGCTTTCCTTCTAGCTGTCCAAGTTGCCCACCATATCACAGCCGGCTTTAGGAATGCAGCATGTGACAATGACTGAATCATCGAAAATAGCCATGGTTTGGCCGCTGTTTCAGAGGCCGCCCTCAACTGGTACTATCATTTTTTCCAGAGGGTGAACAAGTATCAGCTAGGCCTAGGTATGCGTAGCCCACGACATACGGAGATAGTGGTTTCAACTTATTTTTTGAGGTCCATACCGGCCTATGGGCCTCCAAGCGTAGGTTTTACTTTTTCTTAAAGATCGGCAACCCAATGTATTTTCTTAGTAAAACACATATCTCTGTTCTATTTATCTATATATAAGAATAATAATGTTGTGTCCAATTTATGTTTTCCCTTCTAACCACATTATATATATATTTATATTATTACTATTATCATATATTTTATAGAGACTTATATATACATTATAAAAACATTCCACGTGTTATTAACATATAAAAATAAATGTTTAACAGAAGTTGGCAAGGAAAATCCTGGTTGTTTTTGACTCACAGGTAGGAAATCCTGGTGATTGCGTACAAAAGCTTGCGAAGATTGTAAGGACCAATGTAATAATAACGCACTCATTTTTATTTTGAGCAATAACTCGCTAATTTGTTAATTTTATATATAAAAAATGTGTCGCAATGGTTTATTTTTTTGATATTAATTGCTCCTTCTAACCTAACATCATATATAGAATGAGCCCAACTAATTCGTGTATTTCAAGAAAGTGCAAATGGGTTGGGATTTCTTAGAACATATTAAATGGGCTGCATTGACGCGAAATTATTTGTTCACCCATCCCAGCAAATGGACTGTACATTCTAGAAAACATGGGTTAAATATATGCCACATTTTTGCAGGCTGACATGTGGGACAATAGGTCGAAGCCTACGCAGGGCGTTGTCAACTTGGTCAACAAATGATTATGACATCCACAACCATTGGATTTATATCCAACGGGTGGCATGCACCTTCAATCTCGCGTCTTCTTCCTCCAGCGTCGCCGGGACCGCCTGGTCCGGCCTCCGACGGCTAGCGGCTCTGCTTAGCATGCATCGCTGCGAAGTGCTACCCCACCGCCGCACAGGCTATTCCTCCACCCCTCCACACCTCCTGTTATTTTCCACCGACTGCAGCCCCACGCCGCCCCAGAACCAGTTATAACCCTTGTACTCCTCTCAATCTGTGACTCCACTGCAGCGTCTTCCCATCTCCGGGTAGTTTCCGTCTGGGCCTCGCCGTCATCCACCGCCTCGCTGCGCTCGATCCATGGTCAGCTGCACGTGGAGAGCCTGATGGCTGGGACCCGCGAGGTCCACGGTCGCACGCAAGCAAAGTTCCTCATTAAGCTAAAAAAAATGTTTCCTCCCCTTGATAGCTGGGACCCACCGGCTGTATCTTCACACGGAAGGAAGTGCCTCCTTGTTATGGGAAAAAACTATTCCTCCCGTTGACAGCTGGGACCCATCAGATTTGGTGGCTGACTTGTGGGCCTACTAAGTGGACGTGTACGCAGGGCTTTGTCAACTTAATCAACAAATCATTCTAGCAGCTGGACCATTGGATGTTAATCCAACAGTCGTGCTCCTTCTTCAACCTCTGTTCTTGCTCCTATCTCCCATGGGCAGCAGTGCTGCCGTGCACCCGAACCAGTCAAGTTTCCCACTCCTCTCCATCTGCTACTCCACTATCGTGTCTTCCCCATCTCTGGGTCGTTCCAGTCTGGGGCCTCGCCGTCGTCCACCGGCCTAGGTGTGCTCGGCATGGTGTGGTCAACGTGGTCAACAATCAAGATTCATTGTAAGATGACTGTACGTGAGAGGCTGACAGTGGGGACGCACCACGCGTATGGACGCATGCATGCAATTGCATCCTTTTTACCCTGAAATAATGTTTTCTCCCCTGGCTGCTGGGGCCCACCAGCTACATCTTCGTACACAAGGAAGTGCGTCCTTATTACGCCAAAAAGAATGAATACTACCACTGATAGCTCGGACCCACCAGCTATATCTTCGCACGCAAGGAAGTTCCTCCTTATTATGCACAAAAAATGAATATCCCCTGCTAGCTGGGACCCAGCATAGTGGGAGGCTGACCTGTGGGCCTACTAAGTTGACGGGGACGGAGGGCTTTGTCAACTTAGTCAATATGAACGATTCTAGCTCTAGTGACCGTACGATGTCCATCCAACGGCCGTAGTGCTTCTTCAACCTCTGGTCTTCTTGCTCCAGCCGCCCAAACAAGCGTCGGTCGTGCCGCCTGCTCCTGCCTCCCGTGTCTGGCTGTGCTGCCACCACTGGCCATGCCATCCCTCTATACTCACCCACACCTCCTGTTATTCTCCGGCGACGGCAGCCTCACATCGCAGCCGAAGCAGTCAACCCATGTACTCCCCTCCGCGTGGGCATCCACTGCCGCGTCTTCCCCGACTCTGCGTCGTCCCCTTCCTAGGCATCGCCATTGTCCACTGCCTTGATGCTCACGGTGCAGTGTGGTCAACGTGGTCAAGGAACGACTTCCATCGGAAGAGTACTGTACATGGAGAGGCTGACAGCTGGGTCCACGGCAGCAGCAAGGAAGTGCCTCGTTATTACGCGGAAAATAATGATTACTCCACCTGGCAGCAGGGACCCACCGGACGGGCCACCGTATTTCATGAAAAAACATTCCCCCTGACTGCTGGGACCCACCAGCTACATCTTCACACACAAGGAAGTGCCTAACAGTCGGGACCCACCTAGTCGAAGCGTACGTAGCATTGTCATTCTGGTCACGAACGTGTACGTACATACTGGTCGACCTAGAGGCGCGCACATGTCATAGTACAGGCTCGCACGTAGCATGTACACGTACGTACAGTGGCCATGGTGCAAGAAATAAAATACAGCCACACACGTACATACGGGCGGGGTCTCGAATGCCTACTCGCGCATACGTATGGCCCGGGCTCATGTACATGGTTGCGTCGGAACGAAGAAGCTGCGCCGTCGTCGTGTTCATGGGGAGGCAACCGGCTGGGTTAGAACAGAATGCGTCATCATTTTCATCGGGAGCCAACCGGCTTGGACGGAACAACCGATGGAAACGAGGCCTAGTGTATCACAGAACGGAGGAAATGACCTTGTGTTCGACCGGCTACGGTCGAAACGGGACCCTGTTCATCGTGAGGGGCATGGCGTACCGCAAAATGGAGGAAACATACCTCCTACGGTGGAAACGGGGTCCTGTTGATCGGGAGGGGTGTGGCGTACCGCAAAACGGAGGAAACATACTTGTGGTGGAGTGCTACGGTCGAAACGGGGGTCCTGTTCATTGGGAGGGGTGTGGCGTACTACAAAACGGGACTCCACAGGATACTGTTCATCTCCACCATCGACTGCCTCCACGGGCTACTGTTCATCCACCGTCGACCTCCTCTAGCCTCCACCTGCGACTGTTCATCCACCGGCTCCTGTTCATCCAGCCTCCACCGTGCGCTCCTCCACCGGCTACTATTCAACCAGCCCTCTCCACGGGGTCCTATTCAACCACCCCTCCACGGGCTACAGTTCATCCAGCCCTCCACCGGCTACTGCTCAACCAGCCCTCCACCGGCTACTGTTCATCCAGCCCTCCATGGGGTCCTGTTCATCCAGCCCTCCACGGGGTCCTGTTCATCTACCGGCTTGATCGATCGGGGTACTGTTCATCCAGCGGCAACGGCCTCTACTACCACAGGGTCTTGTTCATCTAACCCCCCACCGGGAACTGTTCATCCAAACCGCCCCCAACAACGCTCACTGTTCATCCAGAGGCAGCATCCATTGTCTTCAGTTAGCAGCAGTAGCGAAGGAATCACTCGGGTTCAGTTAACAGCAAGGGATCGATCGATCGCTCGGGTTCAGTAACGCGTAGCCTGCAGTGCAATCGCTCGGGTTCAGTTAGAGCCCAACGCCTTGCTTGGGTTCAGTTAGAGCACAACGCCTTGCACACACACGTGTATGTACGAGAGAAATGCCCATCGCTCGGACCCCGACCACCCACAATAACTGGGAACTCCCCAATATTTTCCTCGCCCTCGCTTCTACCATGGTTTTTTCTGTCATGGATGGCCCAAAGCATGTCATGCAGCTGCGTCTCCGGCCCTCCCAGGATGAAAATCCCATTTTCTGTCATGATTTTTTGTTATAGAAGTAGGACCCCACCACATCTAGGATGATACCGGGTTTTGTCACAATTATCGTCATAGAAGTGTCATAAGTATGACATATTTTTTTCGTTCGGCCCAAAATGTCATGGTTGTGTCTTTTTTGTAGTGTTCGAATTAGAAACTCTACTTGAGGCATTTCTTCCAAGCTGACAACTGGCTCCTTGATCTTGGTGGTTGTGGTCTTGACATGGTGTTGCAGGGCATTGGACCCCTCAGGAGCTTCTTGGTTGCGAAGGCACTTTGAGCTCGTATCATGGCTGGGATTCAACTGCCTAGCACTAGAACCGGAGCCACCACCTATGACACACAACGCAAACACACAAGAAGAGCGATAAGGATTATTGCAAAGACCAAGGCCAAGAACAAAACGAAATAGAAATGAGATTGGGTGTGACAAAACAAAGCAATTTTTAAGTCAACGGTAGTACTGTAACAGGACGCGGAAGTAACTTTTTACATCTGCTCTAGCCGCAGTCGTACTACTTCGGGTCGGCACGGTAGTACCGTGCTTAGAGCGGAAGTAAATTTTTACTTCTGCACGCCGGATGGTAGTACCGCCCCAGCAGAGCGGTAGTACCGCACGGGGCGGATCTCGCATGAACGGGCGGTAGTACAGCTCCAAGAGGAGTGGTTGTACCGCATGAGACAGATTTGAGAACGTCCGTGAAGGTAAATCAGTACTACCGTTGATCAAAACTACGTTGTTGCATCACACCAAATAACATATCTACTACACTAGCACTCTCCAACAATCTCCTGTTGCAAAGATTTAGCCAAAAATCACAAGACCTACTCATACATCCCCCAAAACCTAGAAGCAAAATAAAGAGACAAAGTGAGAAGTACTAGGGGAGATACCGGGGTCCATGGTAAGAGGGCGAGGTGGGGAACAATCCCACCGGTTGGAATGAGAGGAGAGTGGCCGGAGACGGAGATCCGACGAGGTCCTCCGATGCCATTCTTGGGCAGGAGAGAGAGAGACGATGTTGGGGGACGAGATAAATGGGTATGGGGGAGTTGGAACTCCCCTGCCCCCGCTTAACCCCCACGCGTCTCGACAACGCGGTAGTACCGCCCGGGCGGTAGTATCGCACCCTGGACGGTAGTACTGCTCTTCCAACAGCAGTAAAAAATTACTGCCGCGATGGAAGCGGTAGTACCATGCCATGGTCGCAGCTGTGCAAGCATAGGAGCCACCCACTTCTAGCGGTAGTACCGTGGCGTGCCACGGTAGTACCGCAAACCCAAGAAAGTGCAAGTTTCATCAAAAAGAAATAAAAAGGCCTTTGCAATACAAACTTCAAGCAACCGTACACACAAAAGAAGCAACTTAAAAACGGAGAGAGAGAGGACCAAACATCGAGCCAACACCTCTCAAGAAGAGAGGGCGGTGGCTGAAGCCACCTATGTTTGAGTCAATTGGTATGGCACCATGAAGAATTATCCTTGGTCCCACGACCAAAACTCGTCTTTGAAGCACAAGTATCATCAACAATGGTGAATGTGAAAGAGTTGGTCAATTTATGCATAATGGGGGAGGGAGAGTTCATTAAGAGAACAACACTCCCCCTATGTCTATGCCTACACCTAAACAAGATAACAAGATGAGTGTGGTGGGGTGTGCAAACATTCAAGCCACATTGCTCAAACCGAGGATATTTAGCTCATGCCTTAACTCATGAAATCTTGCTTCATCCAAAGGCTTCGTGAAAATATTTGCAAGGCTATCATAAGTGTTGACATAGTTAAGCTCAATCTCCCCTCGCCTAATGTGATCCTGGATGAAGTGATACCGAATCTCAATATGCTTCATCTTGAAGTGTTGCACCGGGTTGAGAGAAATCTTGATGACACTTTCATTTTCACACCAAAGAGGCACTTTGTCACAAATGACACCGTAATCCTTTAAAGTTTGCCTCATCCATAGAAGTTGAGCACAACAACTACCGGTGGCCACATACTCGGCTTTGGTGGAGGAGATAGACACACAACTTTGCTTCTTAGAAGACCAACTCACCAAAGAGCAACCAAGAAATTGGCACCCTCCGGAAGTTGACTTCCTATCCACTTTGTCTCCTGCCCAATCCGAATCTGAAAAACCCACGAGATTGAAGTTTGCTCCTCTAGGGTACCATAAGCCAAAGTTTGGGATATGAGCCAAATAAAGAAAGATTCGCTTGACCTCCACATAGTGGCTTTCCTTAGGTGAAGATTGAAACTGTGCACAAATTCCCACACTCAACATGATATCCAGTCTAGATGCACAAAGGTAAAGCAAGGAGCCAATCATAGAACGATATACCTTTTGATCCACCGCTTTACCATTGGGATCAATGTCAAGTTGGCATTTGACAGGCATTGGTGTAGAAGCCGACTTGACATCACTTATCTTGAATCTCTTGAGCATGTCTTGAGTGTATTTGGCTTGGTTGATGAAGGTTCCTTCTCTTCTTTGTTTGATTTCGAACCCGAGGAAGAACTTCAACTCCCCCATCATGGACATCTTGAACTTCGAGGTCATGAGTGCGGCAAAGTACTCATTGAAAGCTTTGTTAGGAGAACCAAAGATAATATCATCAACATATAGTTGGCATACAAACAACTCCCCTTTTACCTTCTTAGTAAAAAGCGTGGGGAAGATTTTCCCAATTTCAAACCCACGATCTTGCAACAACTCGGTAAGGTGCTCATACCACGCACGTGGGGCTTGTTTAAGGCCATAGAGTGCCTTATCGAGTTGGTACACATGAGTGGGGAACTCGGGATCCTCAAACCCCGGGGGTTGTTTGACATACACCAACTCATTAATAGGACCATTAAGAAAAGCACTCTTCACATCCATTTGTTGCAACTTGAAGTTATGATGAGAAGCATAAGCAATCAACTAACAAATAGATTCAAGGTGAGCAACGGGAGCAAAGGTTTCACCGTAGTTGATACCCTCGACTTGGGAGTAGCCTTGTGCCACCAAACGAGCCTTGTTGCGAATGATAATCTCGTGAGCATCTTGCTTGTTCTTGAGTATCCATTTGGTTCCAATAACATTATGGTTCTCCATTGGCCTTCACCAATCTCCACACCTTGTTGTGCTCGAAGTTGTTGAGTTCTTCATGCATGGAATTAAGCCAATCCGGATCCTCGAGCGCCTCATAGACCTTTTGGGTCTCAACACAAGAAACAAACGCATGATGTTCACAATAGTTTTCTATTGTCTATGAGTACTTACCCCCTTTCTTAAGCTTCCAAGCACATTCTTCATGAGATGATCTTTGGTAGTGAGCTTGGACGCAATCTTGGCGGCACGATGCTCCAATTCCTCCTCAAGAGAGAGTTGAGGAGCGGTAACTTGATCATCATGAGCGTCGTCTTGAGCTTGCTCTTGATCTTGAACTTGCTTGGGAGCCAGAACTTGAACTTGGGCATCACTTGGGGGATCACCACCATCTTGAGGTTGATCTTGCCCTTGATCTGGTTCATTTGGATGAGGGCCTTCACTTTGTTCTTCGGAAGTGTGTGAGTATTGGGTTAGTGATGGTTCCACTTGAGTGGAACATTGTCGTTCTCCTTCGGCCACAAGGGGTTCCTCAGTGGTTAGGATATAGCCAACACCCATTCTTCTTATGGCTTGGGGAGGAATTTCATCACCTACATCACATGTACCACTTTGCTCCACTTGGGAGCCATTATTCTCATCAAACTCCATGTTACACGTCTCCTCAATGAGTCATGTGGACTTGTTGAGGACATGGTAAGCATGAGAGTTTGTAGCATAACCAACAAATATGCCCTCATGAGCTCTAGCCTCAAATTTAGACAAACGAACATCTTTCTTGAGAATGAAACACTTACAATCAAACACCCAGAAGTACTTGAGGTTGGGCTTGTTGCCGGTAAGTATCTCATATGGAGTCTTGTTCAAGCCTTTGCAGAGATAGAGCCGATTGGATGCATGACAAGCAGTGTTGATGGCTTCGGCCCAAAAGTTGTACGGAGACTTGAACTCCGCCATCATGGTCATTGCCACGTCCATCAATGTCCAGTTCTTCCTCTCTGCTACACCATTTTGTTGAGGGGTCTAAGGTGCGGAATATTGATGCTTGATCCCCTCATCGCTAAGAAACTCATCCAAGGTGCATTTCTTGAACTCGGTGCTGTTGTCACTTCTTATCATCAAAATCTTTGCATTGTGTTGACGTTGTGCTTCATTTGCAAAGTCGATGACTGTTTGTTGGGTCTCACTCTTCCTCTTGAAGAAATATACCCAAGTGTATCTTGAATAATCATCCACAATCACCAAGCAATACTTTCTACCCCAAGACTATCAAAGGATGGAGGCCCAAAGAGATCCATGTGAAGGAGCTCCAAGGGCCTCTTTGAGTAGATGATAGTCGTGGGAGGGTGAGCCTTCTCATGTAGCTTTCCTTCAATACAAGCACTGCAAGCATGATCTTCGGAAAAACTAACATTTGTTAGTCCACGGACATGGTCCCCCTCGAGAATACTTTGCAAAGATCTCATATTGACGTGGGCTAAACGGCGACGCCAAAGCCATCCCATGTCAACTTTAGCCATTAGGCATGTCGCGGTCTTAGTGGGTCATTCCGAAAAGTTAATCACATAAAGACCATTCTTGACATGCCCAACAAATGCTACTTTAAGAGTCTTGCTCCACAAGAGGGCCACAATATCAATATCAAAGAAAGTGGCAAAGCCAGAGTGCAAGTTGACGAACGGAAGTAAGTTGTATGCAAGGGACTCAACAAGCATGACTTTCTAGATCGTGAGATCATGACAAATGACAACCTTGCCAAGACCCAATACCTTAGAAGATGAGGCATCACCCCATTCAACATTGGTGGGCATAGATGAAACCTTGTGCACGTCCACCACCAAGTCCTTGCTTCCGGTCATATGATTTGTGGCTCCACTATTGAGGAACCATGACCCCCACCGGAAGCAAACACCTACAAGAGATCAATGCTTGGTTTTAGGTACCCATTTTGTAATGGGTCCTTTGATGTTAGCAACAAAGGTCTTGGGAACCCAAATATACCATTCAATGTACTCATAAGAAGAACAAATAAAGTTGGCATAAACATGCCCATCACTAGCACGACATAACACATAAGAAGGATTAAAGTCGCCAACTCTGTTGGAAGGAGTGCCATTGCCCTTCTTGACACCACCACCCTTCGCATTGTTCTTCTTCTCCTTAGAAGTACCCTCTCCCTCCTTCACAAACATTTGCTTGAGAGGAGGAGGAGGTTGTTTGGTCTTGTCATTCTTCTTCTTCTTCTTCTTCTTCTTCTTCTTCTTCTTCTTCTTCTTCTTCTTCTTCTTCTTCTTCTTGGACTTGGGTGCAAACCCAATCCCCTCCT
The DNA here is from genome assembly GCF_002162155.2 of Triticum dicoccoides. NCBI lineage: Eukaryota > Viridiplantae > Streptophyta > Magnoliopsida > Poales > Poaceae > Triticum > Triticum dicoccoides. The sequence goes on along the minus strand of NC_041392.1, from coordinate 462,654,551 downwards.
TTCCCACAACTTCCTTTTGATTGCTCAAAAGGTCATTGAGGTTATTCTCACCTTATATGCAAGACACAAGGCCTTTCTCAAGTTGCTCCTTCAACTTGGCATTCTCCTCCACAAGATGCACACTCTCACAACACGGGTTAGTACCATTTGCATTATCAATTAAAACCATATGAGGAAATGTGGCTTTCTCCTTGGTTAGCTTCACTTGGAGTTGATCATGAGGCTCTTTGAGGCTAGCATGAGCACTCTTCAAGGCCTTGTGAGACTTCTCAAGTATATAAAACTCCTCCTTGAGTCTAGCATGGTCGACCCCAAGTTTGGCCTTCTCGGAATTGAGCACATGAGAGACAACAAGAGCATGATCATGATCTTTCTTTAATTTAGCATGATCATCGTTGTGTTACTCCTCAAGAGCCGAATGATGACCACACTCTTCCTCAAGCGCATTAGAGAGATACGATATCTTATCAGCATAGTCACGACTATGCCCTTCCATCTTAGAGATGGTGTATTCGTGAGCCTCGATCATGCCATTGGCTTTACCAAGTTGTTCCAAGAGAGCAACGAAGTGATTCTTGGATTTACCCATGAGCTTACTCATAAAAGACTCAAACTCATTTTCCTCCTCCTTTGTCCCCTCACTTTCATCAATGCAATCCATCAAGGAGGGATTTGTAGTGATGGTAGTTTTGATGTAGGGGGTTACCATGTTGGTGGATTTAGCCATGAGGCACTTGGTGGTGATGTTCTTGTTGGGTGAATCGAAGAGGGACACCCGTGGAGTTGTTGCAATGGCAACAGAAGCCATGGCAACCGTCTCACCATCTTCATCAGCATCATCATCATCATCATCATCGTCATTGTACTCTTCTTGTGCCACCAACCCCTTGGGAGGAGTCTTCTTGGTGAAGTTGTTCTTGTTGGGGAACGACTTGGCCTTGTCTTTTCGAATAAGCTTGCCACCATTGTCCTCCCTCTTCTCGTATGGGCAATCCACAACAAAGTGACTCACATTGCCACAATTATAGCGTGTCCTCACACATTGCTTGCCCTTAGTGCCACTTGAGTTGTTCTTGTTGAAGTTGGCCCTTGTGTTCTTCTTGTTGCCCCAAAATTGCTGTGAAGCAAGAGCCATGTGCTCATGAAAGGCATATTTGGTTTCTTCGGGGCAACTCTCCTCTTCATCCTCTTATTCCACACTAGCCTTGGACTTCAAGGAAAGGTCGGGCATCTTTGATCGTTGAGAATGCAACACCGCATTGTCGGCGGTCTTGTACAAGATCCTCATTGCAACAAACTCATCCAACACCTCACTTGAGGACAAGGCGTGAAAGTCCGGCCTTTGAAGAATGACAGAGGACATGGCCTTATGATAAGGCATCATGGCCTTGAGAAACTTGCGCTTGATCCAATTGTCATCCGTATCCTTGCTCCCATGATCTCAGAGTGAGACCGCGAGAGTAGTTAATCCTCGGTAAAGCTCTCGAGGTTCTTCATCTTCAATCATTGCAAACTCATTGGCTTTATCTTGCACCACTTCAAATTTTGAGAATTGAATGCTTGCGCCTCCCTTGTATATGGAAACAGCATGTGCCCATGCTTCCTTGGCCACGGTGAAAGGTTGGAGGTGCGTAATATCTTCGGGGGGGAATGGCTTCTTGGAGAATGAAGAGAGCAGACTCATTGAATTGATGGTCCGTGGCTTCTCTAGGAGTGAAGTTGCTTGGATCGTGTGGGTAGAAACCTTGCTCAATAATTCTCCAAAGATTAGTAGAACTATGATTTAAATGATGTTCAAAGCGATACACCCAAGAGGCAAAATCCTCATTATTCACAAGCTTAGGAGGAGGACCAACATGATTCATATGGGTGGAGGTAACCGGTCCTCCATAGGTAAGTGCAGTTTCAACATGGGAAAAGATGCCACTCCCACTTCTACCACTAGGCAAAGGAACTTGATCACTAGTAGCTTCCCCCTTATTGGAGTTAGCATCTGTCCCCTTGTTAGCGGGGTCAACCACTTCCGACGGTGCGGTTGATAGTTTAAGGCCTTCAAGAAATTCCTTAAACATGCATTTAACCTCGGTCGTCATGGAGGTTTTCGATGTGTCCAAAGCCGCATTGAACTCCCCACGAGAGACCAAGGATCCCCCATCGGCCGCAAACAAAGGGGCACTCGCACCGGAGTGCTCATCCACCTCGCCTGTGGTGTCAACCATACTCTTCAGACGACAAAGTCCTTAATAAAGAGATGAGGCTCTAATACCAATTGAAAGGATCGATATGGTTGACTAGAGGGGGGGTTAATAGGCAACTAACAATTTTTAGCTTTTATTTACCAAATTAAACTCAGCATCAAAATAGGTTGTCTAGATCTGCAACTAGGTGAGCAACCTATATGATGCAACAACAACAAGCACACAAGCCAGCACGGGATACAACACAATAAAATCTTGCACAAGTAAAGGTAAGAGATAACCAAGAGTGGAGCCGGTGGATACGAGGATGTGTTACCGAAGTTCCTTCCCTTTGAGAGGAAGTACGTCACTGTTGGAGCGGTGTGGAGGCACAATGCTCCCCAAGAAGTCACTAGGGCCACCGTATTCTCCTCACGCCCTCACACAATGAGAGATGTCGTGATTCCACTATTGGTGCCCTTGAAGGCGGCGACCAAACCTTTACAAACAAGGTTGGGGCTATCTCCGCAACTTAATTGGAGGCTCCAAACGACACCACGAAGCTTCACCACTATGGAATATGGGTCCAAGGTGACCTCAAACATCTAGGGTGCTCAAACACCCAAGAGTAACAAGATCCGCAAGGGATTAGTGAGGGGAATCAAATTTCTCTTGGTGGAAGTGTAGATCGGGGCCTTCTCAACCAATCCCTAGAAAATCAACAAGTTTGATTGGCTAGGGAGAGAGATCGGGCGAAAATGGAACTTTGAGCAACAATGGAGCTTGGGGAGGGAAGAGGTGGTCTTCTTGGGGAAGAAGACCCCCTTTATATAGTGGGGGAAAAGATCCAGCCGTTATCCCCTCTCTCAGCCCGCGTGGCAAGGTACTACCGCACAGAGCTGCGGTACTACTGCAAGGGGTTGCAGTACTACCGCTAGCACAGTAGTGACCTGGTGAGGACCTGTTGCATAGGGAAACGAGTGGTAGAACCGCCGTAGAGGTACTACCGTGCGCCCCTACGGTACTACCGTAAGGCAGGGCTCAACTGGCACTGGAAAAGCACAGATGAAATAAATTGCTTCCGTAAGTACTTCCGCTAAGGTTGGAGCTGTGCAAAAATCTGGCACGATACTACCTCTCACAGGGAGTGGTAATACCGCGTAGGGGCGGAAGTAAAAAATTACATCTGCGGCTACTTCCACATGCTTCAGCGCCAGGGAAGGAGGGAGCGGTACTACCGCTCACCAGGAGTGGTACTACCGCTGGGCGCGGTACTACCGCTAGCGGCAGCGGTATTACCTCACGCCCCTGCGGTAGTACTGCTCAAAGTACTACCTCTCACAGGGAGTGGTAATACCGCGTAGGGGCGGAAGTAAAAAATTACATCTGCGGCTACTTCCGCATGCTTCAGCGCCAGGGAAGGAGGGAGCGGTACTACCGCACACCAGGAGTGGTACTACCGCTGGGCGCGGTACTACCGCTAGCGCCAGCGGTACTACCTCACGCCCCTGCGGTACTACTGCTCCCTTGAGCAGTACTACCGCATGCTACAGAGGCTTTAGCATTTGGCAGCCTTCATAACGCAGAGATATGGATAAACAGAAGGTGCTCCATCGAAGCAAAGGAAAGGTGGTGCGAAGGAATAGATGTGTACGTGTTGATTCCACCCTAACCTTTCCGAAGCGGATCCCCTCTTAATAGTACGAGTTTCCTACGGCTCAAATCCATCGAAAAGAAACATAGAGAACCACCATCTTTGATAGGCTCCGAGGGGCACCGAATCGTCTTGCGCATATACCTGAGATATCTGAAATGCTCAATGCACACGATTAGTCCGCAAATGTAGTGTCATCAATCAACAAAACCACTTAGGCAGAAATATGCCCTTAGAAATGTTCAGATCCGTATGATTCAAAACAAAAGTTTAATATTGACATAAAAACGATAATACTTCAAGCATACTATAGGTGAAATAGAAGGTGGTTGTGGCGAAGACAAAAAGAGAGAGATAGTCTCACATCAATTGGCATATCAACGAGCTATGTAGATGCCCATCAATAGATATCAATGTGAGTGAGTAGGGATTGCCATGCAATGGATGCACCAGAGCTATAAGTTTATGGAAACTCAAAAAGAAAACTAAGTGGGTGTGCATCCAACTTGCTTGCTCATGAAGACCCAGGGCAATTTGAGGAAGCCCATAGTTGGAATATACAAGCCAAGTTCTATAATGAAAAATTCCCACTCATATATGAAAGTGACAAAATAGGAGACTCTCTATCATGAAGATCATGGTGCTACTTTGAAGCACAAGTGTGGAAAAAGGATAGTAACATTGCCCCCTCTCTCTTTTTCTCTCATTTTTTCTTTTCTCTTCTTTTGGACCTTCTCCTTTTTTTATTTGGCCTTTCTCTTTTTTAATTTCCTCACATGGGACAATGCTCAAATAATGAAGATCATCACACTTTTATTTACTTACAACTCAAGAATTACAACTCAATAGTAGAACAAAATATGACTCTATATGAATGCCTCCAGCGATGTACCGGGATGTGCAATGAATCAAGAGCGACATGTATGAAAAAATATGAAGGTGGCTTTGCCACAAATACGTTGTCAACTACATGATCATACAAAGCAATATGACAATGATGATGTGTGTGATAATAAATGGAATGGTGGAAATTTGCATGGCAATATATCCCGGAATGGCTATGGAAATGCCATAACAGGTAGGTATGGTGGCTGTTTTGAGGAAGGTATATGGTGGGTTCATGGTACCGGCGAAAGTTGCACGGTACTAGAGAGGCTAGCAATGGTGGAAGGGTGAGAGTGCGTATAATCCATGGACTCAACATTATTCATGAAGAACTCACAAACTTATTGCAAAAATATATTAGTCATTGAAACAAAGTACTACGCGCAGGCTCCTAGGGGGATGGATTGGTAGGAAAAGACCATTGCTCATCCCCGGCCGCCACTCATAAGGAAGACAATCAAAAAATATCTCATGCTCCAACTTTGTTACATAACGGTTCAGCATACATGCATTCTACGGGACTCACAAACCTCAACACAAGTATTTCTCAAATTCACAACTACTCACTAGCATGACTCTAGTATCACCATATTCATATCTCAAAACAATCATAAGTGTAAGTGCATATAGTGCCCCTTAGTGATTTTGGTGTATTGAAGACTTATAGGTTAAGGGACTGATGTGTTTGTGAGTATACACAGGTCTATAAGTCTATGAGGAGTTTGATATTTAAAGAGAAAGTCGACCCCTAAAAATGAAGTTCTTCGACTGAAGACTTTGTATTACTGAAGACTTTATGAAGACTCTGAAAGTGAAGAAATTGGTGTGATCCTGAAGACTTGGTATTCATTCGAGGAACATGAAGCGTGAATACTTTTGTTTTCGTGGTTTCTTTTTCTCTTTCTTGAGTCATAGGAAACATCGTACTGTTAAAGGGGGTCCAGGAAATACTAAGGAAAAATTTCCAAGTGATGCTCAACTCAAAAACCTACACCTACCAATCCCTTCGAGCGAAGCCATTGGAAATCTCATACAGTTTAGTCAAATTTCTTCAGTGACAGAGACGAAGCTCTTTTGGTCTCTGAGGAATTTGTTCTGACTGAGGAGTTAGGAATTCGCCAGTGCGAATTGCCTACAAGTGAGGAACATGATATCCCTAAGGAATTTGCTAGACAAATTTGCGACCGTTGTTGTGCTACGCGCCAGCTGTCCCAAAATATCCTTCCACCTAATGGTCATATCATTGAAGGGCATTTATGTCTTATCATGCCGGGCTGCTCCCTAGGCTATAAATAGCCGCCCCCTACAACCACTAGCTGGTTGGCTGCTCCGAGAGAAACTGACACTTGTCATTTGAGAGCATCCCATCCTCCGAGGACTTTGAGCAAAAATCATCAAGTGACGAAAACCCAAACCCAAACACCTTCAAACCCAAAGTGATTGAGCATCACTGAAGAGATTGATCCCGCGTGGATTCGACGCTTGTTACCTTTGAAGACTGTGCATCTTCCAAACGGTTAGGCGTCATGGTCTAGAGCATCCAAGAGGAAATTGTGGATTGCCGAGTGACCGAGTCTGTGAAGGTTTTGAAGTCACCTGAAGACTTACCACGAGTGATTGGGCGAGGTCCGTATGACCTTAGCTCAAGGGGAATACGGTGAGGACTAAGTGTCCTGGTCTACGTGTTCAGGGCTGGGTGTCCGGGACTGTGTGTCCTTAGGTTTAAATACCTAGCCGCCCTAACCAGACATACAACTGTCACAGCAGTTGGAACTGGTCTACCAAATCATTGTCTTCACCGAGCTAACTCGTTCCATTTCCTCAACCCTTCCATTTCCTCATTTCTGTGTTGTGTGCTTGTTCATATTTGTTTGAAGACTTTGACTGAAGACTTTCTCTATTTCCTCAGCTCAATTTCTTCAGTATGTTTGTCTTCATTCTGTTTATCATGTGGTTACGCTTTTTGTACTCTATGCTTGTTTACATTTCATCATGAAGACCATACTCATGTTCTGTTATGTTTACTTTTGAGTACTTATTCTGCTGCAAGTAGTTCTTCTCTTAGGAATTTCCTCACCCTAAAATTCCTTAGTGAAGAATTCATAAAAATTGCCTATTCACCCCCTCTAGTCGACTTAACACACTTTCAATTAGTATCAGAGCCAGGTACTGCCTTGTTTTGTGTGATTTTGGTTTAACCGCCTAGGGTTTTAGTTTTGTCGACTGCAGGTATGATCAAGGTTTCTGCTGGGTGTCCTACCTTCGATGGGACGGACTAACCCTACTAGAAGAACAAGATGCGCATGCATCTTGAGGCAATTGATAACGATCTTTGGTACGTTGTGGAGAATGGTGTTCCCTCTGTCACTCCCACCATCAACGCTGCTGATGTGAAGAGATTCAAGCAACTCGACTCTCAAGCGAAGAACATCATATGTGGCCATTTGAGCAAAGGGAAGTATGGCAAAGTGAGTGCTTTGGAAACAACACAGCTTATCTGGGACATGCTGTCCAAGGTCAATGAAGGCGTCTCAACACAGCGTGACTCTCGAGTTGACGTTCTTTGCAATCTCTTCAACCGCTTCAAAATACTCGACAATGCAAATGTTCAGCAAACCTTCGATTGCCTCACGGACATCTCAAATGAGCTTCAAGAACTTGGTGCCACTGACTTCACCGACCATGAGGTGGTGAAGAAATTGCTGAGATTGCTTGATTCCTCATTTGATACTTTGGCATTGATGATACAAGAACGTGGAGACTATAAGTCACTTGATCCCACTGATATCCTCGAGAGGCTAAACACTCATGAGTTCTAGCTTGCTGAGAAGAGAGATCTCTATGGACCAAGCTATGGCAGATCACGAGCTCTGAAGGCCAAGGCAGTGTCTGAATCAGAAGGTGATGATTCTGGTAGTAGTCTTGGTGACCCTGAAGAACTGAGCCAGGAGCTAGCAATGCTCGTGAGGAAATTCCAGAAGTTCTCAAGACGTGGTCACTTTGGAAAGTCCTCAAGAAGTGGTGAGTTGAGATCATATTCCTCATTCCATGACTACAAGAAGAAACTTTGTCACAAATGCAAGAAACCCGGTCACTACATTCAAGATTGTCCTCAGTGGGAAAAGGAATCAAAGAAGAAGAAGTACAAGGATTACAGTTCTGAGGATTCAAAGAAGAGGAAGAAATCTTCAAAGTCCTCTTCATCAAAACCTTCAAGGTCTTCATCTCACAAGAAGAGCAGCTCCAAGAAGGATCGGGCATTCATTGGCAAGGAAATGGACTCTGAAGCTGAATCTGAGGAAAATGAGGAAGATGAGGAATCTGAGGAGTCAGACTCTGGTGTGACAAGCCTAGCCCTCACTAGCGCATTCGCCAGCAAGTCCATCTTCAACTCTGAGGAAAAGGACCTCTCCAACACCACTAATGACGACGATAATGACTACGATCCCACCTATTGCTTCATGGCAAAAGGTGCAAAGGTATTCAATTATCCCTCCTCTAAATCAAGTGAGGATGAATCTGATGAAAACCCTAAACCCAGCTATTCTAAACTTGCTAAGATTGTTGTGAAATTGCAAAAGGCTCTGGAAAGGGTTCAAAACATGCTAGATAAATGCGATGATATGTTGGGCGAGGAAATGGATCACACTAAAATTTTGACTAAAAATCTTCAGAGACTTTAGTCCAAGTTTGACAATCTTCAAGGTCATCATAACACTCTCCTATCTGATTATGAGAAGCTTTCTTATGAATTTCTTCAAAGAAAGCAAGATCTTGAGCAGTTAAGAGTGAGTTGTGAAGATCTTCAGAAGGAGCGTGATTCATTACTTGCTCAACAAATCAGCGCTACTCAGGAAGAATTTATTCCGACATGTCTGAAGTGCATTGAACGTGAATCTGCTAATTCTTCACCTGAGTGCTCAAATACTTCCATTCTTGAAAATTCTTGAACTGCCTCTGCCATCACTAATTCCTCATCTGAGGACATTGCTAGTATCACTAATGATGCAGGGCTCAAGGAATTGTATATGACAGGCATGTACAAAAGCCTCAAAGGGCATCACGCTCTTTGTGATGTGCTTAAAAAACAAATCCTCAACAGGGACCCTAGGAAAGAGGGTATTGCCTTTGAGAGGAAACTTAATGCTGATGGGACCTACTGGAAACCTGAGTAGTATCCCAAAAACTCATGGGTTGCTGCAAAGGGACCTTCAGTGGATCCATCTACTTTATCTGGCTTTACATGTGAATCTTCATATTCTTCTGATGAGTCATTTGACTCCAATTATAAACTGTTCAAAAATCAGAATGGTGAAGTATTTGCTAGATATATTGGCACTAACTGCAGGAATGGTCCTCCTATGAAGAAAATCTGGGTTCCCAAAAGGTGCCTTGAAAATCTTCAAGTGAATGTCATCATGAAACCACCTGTGAAGAATAGGAACTCCAGATCAAATTCCTCATACGAACCAAATTCTTCATATGGATCCAAGTCCTCATATGAGCATCATCGTGCTAACCCGTCTGTTTCGCAAGGAAGATCTAAGGATTATGGATATGTGCATTATTCTTCAAATCATTATGTTCATAAATCCTCGAAGAATTTCTCTGCTTACTCTTATGCTCACCCTAATCCCTCTTATGTGAAACGAAGTGGATTGGCATCTATGCCACCTTTCTCTTATGGAGCTTGCAGAATGATGAACTCTTTGCCACCCCTTCAGATGTGGGTGGTGAAGAAAAAGAACTAATCTCTTATGCAGGATCAGGTCTGCATACGAACTTAATCGTCTAAAGAATTTGCTAGAGATCTGAATATGCTTGAAAGGACGCAAGCTAATCATGAAGAAATGAATTTTCATTTCTCATGTCCTCATACCGCTTTATCTCTTCTATTGCTTGATGAAATTGATCTGATGAAATTGATATCATATTCTTCACTGATGAAGTATATGAGTTCGTAAGTTGCACTAATTCATCTGCAAGATGATCAACCCAAAGCCACTGAGTGGGTCCTCGATAGTGGATGTAAAAATCACATGACTGGTCACAAGAGCTTATTGATGGATTGTGCTTTATCTCTGTCACATCTGAAGCATATCACTTATGCTGACAAAGGCAAAAGCAAGGTATTGGGTCTAGGTAAGGTTGCAATCTCAAAGGATCGACACATGGACAAAGTCATGCTTGATGAGTCCTTAGGGTTCAACCTTATGTCTGTCTCAATGCTTTGTGATCTTGATATGGTTGTTGTCTTTGGCAAGTATCGTTGTGTTGTGATCATGGAAGCTGACAATTCCAAAGTCTTCGAAGGCTTTAGGAGAGGAGATTTCTATATTGTTGATTTCTCTACAGGACCATAACCTGCTACATGTCTACTTGCAAAAGCTTTAGAAGGCTGGCTATGGCATCGACGACTTGGTCATGCTGGGATGAGGAACTTACACATGCTCGCGGAGAAGAAGCATGTCATTGGCATCGAGGGTGTCAAATTCCTAAATGACCATTTATGTGGAGCTTGTGGAGCCGGAAAGATGACCAAGGCCAAACATCCCTCAAAGACCATCATGACTACCACTCGTCCATTTGAATTGCTTCACATGGATCTCTTTGGCCCTACTCAGTATGCCACATTTACTAATGTTGCATCTTTATATGGCTTTGTCATTGTTGATGATTATTCTCGATATACATGGGTGCATATCATCACTTACAAAACTAAAGTGCAGGAAGTCTTGAAACGATTTTCCTCGAGGGCTTCAACCAACTTTGGTGTGAAGATCAAGCACATCAGAAGTGATAATGGAACTGAGTTCAAGAATACTGGTCTTGATGACTATCTTGATGAACTTGGTATTACTCATGAGTTATCTGCTCCTTATACTCCTCAGCAAAATGGCATCGTGGAGTGCAAGAACAGGACTCTTGTTGAGATGGCCCGCACTATGCTTGATGAGTACAAGACGCCTCCTCGCTTCTGGCCTAAGGCAATTGGTACTGCGTGCCACATCATCAATAGGGTGTATCTTCACAAATTCTTCAAGAAAACTGCATATGAACTTCGCACTGACAAGAAACCCAATGTGAGTTATTTCAAAGTCTTCGATGCTAAATGCTGGATTAGAGATCCTCATCACAATTCTAAATTTGCACCGAAAGCACATGAAGGTTTTATGCTTGGTTATGGTAAGGACTCGCACACCTACAGAGTCTTCAACACCTATCACCACAAGGTTGTTGAAACTATAGATGTGCGGTTCGATGAGACTAATGGCTCGCAAAGAGAGCACCTACCTCCCGTGACAGATGAAATACCTAATGAGGAATCTATTAAGTTCAAGGCTACTGAGGATGTCATTCTTACCGAAGAATCTGCCGAAGAAGTCATTCCATAACATGAAGAACGTCATGCTGATGCACCTGAAGAAAATGGTGCTGAAGAAAATGCTGATCAAATTCCTCAACGACAACCAGCTCATCCTCGCATTGCAAATGAAGTGCAAATTGAGAAAATCATCAGCGACATCAACATTCTAGGTCCTCTCACATGCTCAAGAGCTTCACATTTATCTAACTTTTGTGGGCACTTTGCTTTCGTCTCTATCACAGAGCCCACTAAGGTAGATGAAGCATTTCTGGAGCCTGAGTGGATTCAAGCTATGCAAGAGGAATTACATCAATTCGAGCTCAACAATGTCTGGGAACTGGTCAAAAGTTCAGATCCTCGCAAGCTCAATATCATTGGCACAAAGTGGATCTACCGTAACAAGCAAGATGAAAATGGCCTTGTGGTGAGGAATAAGGCACGAGTTGTAGCGCAAGGCTACACACAGGTTGAAGGAATTGACTTCAATGAAACTTTTACACTTGTTGCTAGACTTGAAGGTATTCGCATATTACTTGCTTATGCTAACCATCATGATATCATCTTATATCAAATGGATGTGAAAAGTGCATTCCTCAATGGTAAGCTTGAGGAAGAAGTATATGTTGCTCAACCCCCAGGTTTTGAAGATCCAAAGCATCCTGACAAAGTCTTCAGACTCAATAAGGCCCTCTATGGCCTCAAGCAGGCCCCTCGATCATGGTATGATACTTTGAATGACTTCTTCATGAAGAAAGGCTTCAAACCCGGTTCACTTGACCCAACTCTTTTCACTAAATCTTATGATGGTGAATTGTTTGTGTGCCAAATATATGTTGATGATATCATTTTCGGCTGTACTGACCAACGTTAGAGTGATGAATTTGCCTATATGATGAGTGAAGAATATAAAATGTCTATGATGGGAGAATTGAAATTCTTCTTAGGTATTCAGATTCATCAACAATGAAATGGCATATTCATATCTCAGGAGAAATACCTCAAGGATGTACTAAGAAAATTCAGCATGCAAGATTGCAAAGGAGTGAAAATCCCTATGCCTACAAATGGCCATCTATGCACTGATGAAAACGGTATTAACTTAGGTCAAAAGGTATACCGCTCCATGATTGGTTCTTTATTGTATTTATGTGCATCTAGGCCAGATATTATGCTTAGTGTTTGCATGTGTGCCCGATTTCAAGCTACACCGAAGGAATCACACCATAAGGCTGTGAAGCATATTCTTCGATATCTAGCTCACACACCAACACTTGGATTATGGTATCCCAAGGGCTCGGCTTTTGATCTCATTGGATATTCAGACTCGGACTATGCTGGTGATCGTGTGGACCGCAAGTCAACATCTGGCACATGCCATTTCCTCGGACGATCCTTGGTCTGTTGGTCTTCGAAGAAACATAACTGTGTACCACTGTCTACTGCTGAAACTGAATAGATTGCTGTTGGTTCTTGCTGTGCTCAATTGCTATGGATGAAACAAACCCTCAAGGACTACAGTGTCAACATGAAGAATGTACCTCTCTACTGTTATAATGAGAGTGCCATCAAGATTGCTCATAACCCAGTTCAGCACTCGAAGACAAATCACATTCAGATTCGTCATCATTTTCTTCGTGATCATGTGTTGAAGGGCGACATCTCTATTGAGCATGTGAAGACTAAAGAACAGCTAGCCGATATCTTCACTAAGCCCTTGGATGAGAAGAGATTTAGCAAGTTGAGGTGTGAGCTAAATATCCTAGAATCTTCAAATGTCCTTTGAAAAGGACACACATCTTAACACTTATGCAAAATTGATGACTTATATGTGCAACACACAAAGTAACTTTTTCTTAAATCAATGAAGACTAACCCTCTAAGTGTGAAGAAATTAATGAAGAATTTGATTCTCAGAACCCTACGACAATTGTACGCGGTGTCTAAAATCATCATTCTTATACGGTGGGTCATGCCACCACCAACAGTTGAAAATCCTCAATCTGAGTTTTTCCTCACTTTGAAATTCCTCAGTTGTTCTTCAACTTTGCATTGTCTTCACTCTTTCTGTCATTTTTCTTCAAGTTGCTTGTTCTGCTATGAGTTTATGTCCTCTACAACATTTACTTATAGCTAATTCTTCAAGTTGCTTGTTCTGCTAAGTGAATGTGATCGGACCCTTTCCCCCTCTATGCTAAACTCAACCTAGTCTATTCACAAATTCTTCATGTGCGTTCTATTTGAAACATGTTCAAAATCTTCACTGTCTCCTTGTCAACTGAAGAAATTGCGAATGAAACTTTAAACTTATCTTATCTGAATTTTCGGCTTTTGCCGCTCAAACCGCTCCGCTTCCACGATATATTATCCTATTCACCCATGATCGCACACGATCGTCACCTCTCAGCATGTGGGTGACACACGTCACGCAAATGAGAAGGGTAAGGGGCACGTTCGTCCAATTTCCTCAGGCGAGCAGTTTTTCACTTCGGCTATAAATACCCCTCTCCCTTCCTCATTTCGTTTTTACTCCGCTCGACCTCACTCCCTCGCTCGAACTCTCAAACCCTAGCGCCGCTGCTACTTCCATCATCGCCGGTGAGGAAGAGCTTCACTACCTTGACCTCGTCGCCGCCGTACTCATGTCGGCTGTGGATTTATTCACTCCGCCACCGCCGTAGTTGTCTTCCTTATCCAAGTTAGGGCTTGGAAGATCTGAACCGACGAGCTTCAAATCTACACTTCACAATTCATCGTATTCTTCATCAAGAGTAATTAAAAGTTACTTTTACTGCCCTTATTGATTCTGATGTTTTCCTCAAATCTTCAAAAGGTGTTTATTCCTCAACTCTTCACACACTAAACACCTATCATCTGCTCTTGATCTGTTTCTCTAAGCAACATTTTTCTTCAAGATTCCTCAATTGTGTGGATTTTCAAATCTGTACAACTCTGGAACCTAAGTCAAAGAATGCTTAGTGAAATTCCTCAAGACTCAACCGGCCAAGTTCCTCAAACTTGTTCTTTTTGCAAAAACTTCTGAGAACGCATATGACCTCTCCAAATTCTTCGCACCTATACTCTGTTCGTAGGTACTCATGTCCGCTGCTGAATCTCTAAGTTCTCATCAACTTAACTCATTTGCAGCGTTCCTCGAAGAAAAGTTGCATACCTCTTCAGAGAACTCAATAGTTCAAAACCCTCAGCTGAAGAAAATGGCAGATGGCAAGAAACCTCAGAAGGGAGGGAAGAGACTAGAGGTGAACACTACGTTTGAAATCCCTGAGGATATCTATGATGAATATTGCACACCTGATGAGGCCAAACATGGCAAGGAGACCTGTCGTGGAGTTGCCACGGCGGATGTCCTAGAGCAAGGACTTAGTCGTAGGGCCATCGCACTAGGAAGCTTAAAGGGGTTAATCGGGACAAAGGACACACGGGAGAGTTTTTATACTAGTTCGGCCCCTTACGATGAAGGTAAAAGCCTACGTCTAGTTGGGATTGGTATTGCTGAAGTTTTGATCTCCAAGGGGCTTCAACTCGCCGGCTTGGTTATCGATTTGGTTGTTTCTTGCCCTAAGCCGCCACCGGGTCGTCCCCTTATATACATGGTTTGACGCCTGGTGGCCTATAGAGTCCCGGCTGGCTCATGATCGTGTCCGGCTCGGTGACTTCCTTTACATGCCTTTCTTTACAAGTCTTTCCTTACATACAGCGGTTTACAATATCGGGCCTTAAGCCGGCCCCAGGCCTTTGGGCCTTCTATATGTTTTAATAAACTATCATCTTAAATGTACATTGGGCTTCTTATGTAACCCGCCATTAGGGCTAACCCGGCCCCTCCTGGGCGAGTCATACTGATAGTAATATCCCCAACAAGACCAAAAATCAGCGCAAGGTGCGCATAGAGAAGATAGAAAGGAGACAGGCACGGGAATGGAGGGAATATCGCTATGTCACTCCAAAATATATGAAGAAATTCGCTCTTCACCCTCCTTGCCCAAGACCTCCATTCACACCTGGCCAAGAAGCTGATCCCACTAGCCTCAAGCGCGGTGAGGACTATCCTGATGAATGGGCCAAGCGTCAAGCTAAGTTGGCCAGAGTAGCAAAAGAAGCAGTGAGGAAAGTCAATGAAGACTCTGCTGCTGCTGCTGCCACTGTTGAGGCCTCTGCTAGCAAGCCGAAGAAGGCCATGCTTAAGAAGCCACACATAAGCCCAGTGCTCCTTCTTCTTCAATGCCCTCATGGCCAAGCTCCTCTGCAATGCCCTCACGGCCAACTTCTGCTAAGCCCTCACAGCCAATTCCTCAAGCCGCACCAGCTCCTTCAAAATCCTCAGCTCCTCCTTCCAAGTCCTCAGCACCTGCGCATCTCGCCTTGTGCCAAAGGACAACAGGCATCTATATTGCCTCAGGAGCCTCTGCAAGTTCATTAGCTCCTCTGCACTCTTCAACTGGCCCCACTCTGCTGAAGACCAAGACCACTGCAGGACGAGGCACTAGACCAAGTCCTCAAAAGAAGCAGGTCGCCTTCCAAGTATCGTCCAATGACGACGAAGCTGATGATGAAGAACACGCTGAAATCATCAGAGATAGGCAACAGAGGGCCGCTAGAGCCAAAGGCAGTAATGTGCCATTGATGCTGGACCCAAAGTTGATCCTCGACTTCATTGACTTGTGGCACAAGGACCCCAACACACCTCTGCCTGAGCTGAACCTCACTCCTGGTCAAAGTCATGTGCTGACTCACTTCATTGACGAAGAAAAATGGAAATATGAACAGGGGAGGAAGGTGAAGGAAGCGCAGAAAAAGCGCTTTCTGAAGAAAAACTTCTTGAAGCTTTCACCTGAAGAACTTGTTGCTCTGCAATCAGATATCAAGAAACTGAGTGATGAATTTGATCGCTACTATGCTGACTGGCTTGGAGCCAAAGTCAGATTTGTAAAGATAACTGAAAATTTTACTACCAATGTTGCTACCCCTAGGCAACAAGAAATTCCTCAGGCTGAAGCATCAGCTCAGCCTACTGAAGAAAATGCCAGCACCACTAATGATACTTAGGCTGCTGAAGAAAATGCTAGTACCAGGGCCAATGACTGCATTCCAGCCGCTGATGAAACTGCCAGGGTAACCACTAGTGTTGCGCGTGAAGAAATTGCCAGGCCAGCTGAAGCTTCAACCGCTGTGCCTGAAGAAATTGCTTATACCAGGGCAACTGCATCAGTTGTGCCTGAAGAAATGGAACCAATTTCCTCTGCTCCTCCTGCACCTGCACCAAGTCCAATTCTTCCTTCTGCATCAGAAGCGAAGAAGACCAAGGCTGCGGAGCATGCAGCTGTGAAGAAAAGGAAATCATCAATTTCATCAGACTCTTCAGCTCCGAAGAAGATGAAGAAATTGACCAGCTCATTTGAAAATCCTATTGATGTTGTTCTAGTCTCAAGCATGCCATCAAAGGAACTCGTTCCTTTTGATGAAGAATATGTGATCCCAAGCGGATCCGATGAAGATATTCCTTCTGCTGCTTCCTCAAAGCAGTTGGATGAAGAAATTGAAGTGGATGCAATCCCTTCAACCCCAGTTGTTTCATCGCCCATGCCTCAGTTTACTGCTCAAGAGGCCGGCATTGAAGAAATGAGTGGAGAAGATGAGGATGTGGACATTGGGTGCACAACGCCAGTTCTGAATGATGACTTTTGGGAAAGTTAGCACCCCAATTCTCCATTGTTCACTCCTCTGCAACAAATTCCTCAGTCCCTAGTGACTACTGAAGTTCAAATGGGTTCTGAAGAACCACACCCCACTCTGTCCACCCCTGAAGAGATTCCAGCCACTAGCGCTGATGACATTGCTGCTGAAGAATTGAAGTCCCGGGCTGCCACTGAAGAAGAAACTGAAATTTCTCAGCCTGCGGAACCTGAGGTCGCGATTCCTGAGGTTGTGATGCAATTAACTGACACTCCTCACCCCAAGCCAAAGGATCCTTTCTCAAAGAAACAAAAATTCAAGGATGATGACTTCTTCCCCAAGCATGTTTTCTTCACAGACTACAACCCCTATGAAGTTGCTCACCTTAGAAGGAAGCACTTCTGGACTGCTAGCCAAGCAATTTTCTATTCTTAGCTGCATTTCAACAAAGACAAAGTCTTCGACCATGAGCATATTCCTCATGTGTACATGGAATCACTGTCCTGCTTCGTGCCAGTCCTCAGTGTTCTTCATGACGCTGGGCTTCTCAACTTTTGCACGGATATTGTTGACTGGAATGAAGAGCTAATTCTTCAGTTCTATGCGACGCTGCACATCACGGGAGAAGCTGAAGATGTTAACACTTGGGTATTGGACTGGATGATAGAGAACACACATTTCAAAGCACCGGCCTCTGAATTAATTCATGCCCTGCCTGTCAGTCCTCCCCTTGAAGGCTCTCGTTGCATCTATCAAGAACCTGAACTTACTACTCACTACATGCAAGTGTTGATGAAGCCGCTGAAGCCCGGCCAAGCTCCACAGACCAAATTCCTCGTGAAGGAATAGCTGTTTGTGCCTAGAACTGTCTATCGCATTCTGACAAAGACATTGAGTCCAATCAAAGGCCATGGTTCAAATGATGAAGAAGTTGTTGGCATCATGAAGAATCTGCTATTCAATATCATACATGGCATTCCTATCAACTATCATGATTTCTTCATGAGGACTCTGGCAAATGTTGCCCTCTCTCCATTTGAGTTGAAGCATTATGCTCTTTGGATTATGAGATTCCTCAGAACTAGGTCTTCACTCAACTACAAGGCTGATTTTCAGAATCATGTCAGTTACTTGCCCCCCCCCATTGAAGTCCTCAAGAGGACATTTCCCTCATCTGATGAAAAGGGCAAGGCTACTGCAATTATTGATGAAGGCATTCGTCCATTGGATGGTCTGTTCCGAAAAGCTGCATCCTACTCTACCAATGATGACTCTGCCATTCATGACTCTGCCGCAAATGCTTCAAAGCAAGATCCTCAAGGCACAACTCCAAATGATCGCAACCACTGATCGTGATCTTCTCCTCAGTCTTCACCAGAAGGTCGATCGCAACCACAAATGGGTTAAGCTCCAGTTTGGTTCTATTCTTCACAACATGACTGCCACACACAATGCAGTGAAGAAAAACCATTACTACCTCCATGAAGTCTTCGGTCGCACCTGGGCTGTTTTTCACATCTGTATGGTGAAGATGATCTAAAGCAAATGGGTTTCAAGTAGGACTTTGAATGGTCTTAGCCGCATAGGGGCGGAAGTAAAAAATTATATCCGCGGCTACTTCCGCATGCTTCAGCGTTAGGGAAGGAGGGAGCGGTATTACCGCTCACCAGGAGCGGCACCACCGTTGGGCGCGATACTACCGCTAGCGCCAGCGGTACTACCTCACGCCCCTGTGGTACTAATGTGATGCCCCGAGTCCGTTGCGCCAGGTGTCTCCCAGTTATTCGCTATTGTTGCCTTGTCATTTGCTTGTGTGTTGCATCTTGTCATGTCATCATGTGCATTGCATCATCATGTTTTCAAAACTTGCATCCATCCCGGTCTCCCCGTTCCATCTGTTGTCCGTTCTGAGCCCAGACACACTTGCACGTGCCCGCAGCATGTTTGAAATATTATTTTATAAGTGGCCAAAAAATGTTCTCGGAATGGGTTGAAAGTTGGCATGTGGTGTTGTTATGTTGTCAGTAGGCCGCCTGCCAAGTTTCATCGCATTCGAAGTCCGTTTGACGCCCCAACGGATATCTATAGCGGCATTATAGTCAGTCTTACGTCGGACGTTTTCGGTCTCCGAAAACCGTCATCGGGCTGCACTCTTTCCCCTCTCTCCTCTCAGCCCAAGCCATCCTACACAGCCCTTTAGCCCACCTGCAGCCCACCTAGTCTTCTCCTTTGTCCGAAGCCGCAAGATCACGATCCGAGGGTCCAAAAAACCCCTAACCCTAACCCTTTTCTCTATATAAACACACCCCTTCCAAATTTGGGTATCCCCTAGCCTCTATCTACCTTCTAGCCTTCCCCTCGGGCTCCCCGCAGCCGCCAGCCACCTCCATCCTCGTTTTCAGCGTCGGAGCACTCCCCCGCTGCCACTTGTCGCCGTGCCAGCGGGCAGCCGTCACCCAGCGCCGCCGCCATGTCAGCCGCATTGTCCCTGCAGCCATTGAGAGCGTGCCACCTCACCTCCCCACAGTCCCCACTCCACCGCGGCCCTGCTGGCCCATCCACGGCCCGCCCCGGGCCGATCTGGGCCCAGGGAGCCCGCACCGCGCTGCCCGGCTTCCCGAGCTCCAGATCGGGAGAGAGGATCCCGATCCAGCGCGTCCTAGCTGCCTCCTTGCCGCTGCCTTCACCCCGCTTCGCCGGAGCACGCCGCACCCCCGCCGGTGACCTCGACCCCAGGCCTGACCTACCTCCGCCGCCCTCTCCTTTCTTCTCCCTCCATTCTCTGCTCATTTCTCCTCTCCCCTGCAGTGCCCTCCATCGCCGCCATGGGAGTTCGTCGGAGCCGGAGCTCCCTCGGCGCCGCCCTCGCCTCCCGCCGCTGGATTTGGCCGGAAACGGAGCCGCCACCTCCAGATCCATTGTCCTCCACTGCCTGGCGTCCGTCCCTGACCTCCTCCGCCGCCCCTCATCAGAGATCGTGCCGCCGCCGCTCTCTAGTTTGATCGGGAGATCCTCGATCCACCTCCAGCGCAGTTGACCGCAGCCCCCGCCCGCGTGGGCCACGCCTTCCCTGCGGCCCAGCCAGCGCCAAGCCGGATACTGCTCCACCGAGCCGGCCCATGAGGCCTGGTGAGCAGCCCCCGCTCCTGTGCATTGTTGGGCCGGCCTCTGTTTCGGCCCGTTCATTTTTTTCTGTTATCAGCGATTTGTTAATTTCTCAGAGCCTTGCATAATTACAGTATTGCCCCTCTTTTAAACTGCTAATAACTTTTGAACCATGCATCCAAATAAAACATGTCATATGTGTAACTTGACTAGAATTTCATCTAGTTTCATAATATGCTAGTTTCATGCATGTTAAAAATATTTCACTTGTTGTTTACATTAATTTGCTTAAATGCCATGTTAAAAATGATTTATTTCATAACTAAATAACCATAGCTCCATTTTCAATAAACTTTATATGTAAATGGGGCAGAAAAATGCATAGGTTATAATGGTAGCATTACTTTGCATGTTTAACAACTCTAAAATATGGTTTAGGACATAACAGAACCAAATTCATAATATGCATAAGACGATTTTTTCAGGCTTGTTGCTTGTTGTTCCGGCCTCATTTAAACTTGCCTAGATAGGTAGTTTTCAGATGCTTAACCCCTTTGCCATGCTTAACAACATTTAATATTGTTGGGTACATAAACAAGATTGAACTAAACAACTTGATTGTGGTGTTTCGTCAATATGCAACTCGTTGCATATTGAACTCCACTTAACTTGTAATTTTGTTTGTGCACTTTGCCATGCCATGCCTCATTAAACCGGACATGCATCATACTTGGTTGTGCATCATGCCATGTTTATGTGGTGGTTGTTTACTATGTTGCTTGCTTCTTTCTGGGTTGCTTCCCTCGTTAGCTTCGGTTTCGTTCCGGAGTTGTGAGGATTCGTTCGACTACGTCTGTTTGTCTCCTTCATGGACTCGTTCTTCTTCCTTGCGGGATCTCAGGCAAGATGACCATACCCTCGAAATCACTTCTATATTTGCTTGCTAGTTGTTAGCTCTATTGCTATGCCACGCTACCTACCACTTACTATATCATGCCTCCCATATTGCCATGTCAAGCCTCTAACCCACCTTTCCTAGCAAACCGTTGTTTGGCTATGTTATCGCTTTTGCTCAGCCACTCTTATAGCGTTTCTAGTTGCAGGTGAAGATGGAGTTTGTTCCACGTTGGAACATGGATATTGTTGGGATATCACAATATCTCTTATTTTAATTAATGCATCTATATACTTGGTAAAGGGTGGAAGGCTTGGCCTTATGCCTGCTGTTTTGTTCCACTCTTGCCGCCCTAGTTTCCGTCATACCGGTGTTATGTTGCTTGATCTTGTGTTCCTTACGCGGTTGGGTGTTATGGGAACCCCTTGACAGTTCGCTTTGAATAAAACTCCTCCAGCAAGGCCCAACCTTGGTTTTACCATTTGCCACCTAAGCCATTTTCCCTTGGGTTCTGCAGACTCAAGGGTCATCTTTATTTTAAACCCCCGGGCCAGTGCTTCTCAAAGTGTTGGTCCAACCTGAGCGATGTCCGGCGCCCCTTGGGCAACCAGGGTCTATGCCAACCCGGCGTCTGGCTCATCCGGTGTGCCCTGAGAACGAGATATGTGCAGCTCCTATAGGGATTTGTCGACACATCCGAGCGGCTTTGCTGGTCTTGTTTTACCATTGTCGAAATGTCTTGTAACCGGGATTCCGAGATTTATCGGGTCTTCCCGGGAGAAGGAATATCCTTCGTTGACCGTGGAAGCTTGTGATGGGCTAAGTTGGGACACCCCTGCAGGGTTTTGAAGTTTTGAAATCCGTGCCCGCGGTTACGGGCAGATGGGAATTTGTTAATATCCGGTTGTAGAAAACTTGACACTTAACTTAATTAAAATGAATCAACCACATGTGTAGCCGTGATGGTCTCTTCTCAGCAGGGTCTGGGAAGTGAACATGGTTCTTGTGTTATGCTTGAACGTAAGTAGATTCAGGATCACTTCTTGATCACTATTAGCTTCTCGACCGTGCTTTGCTTCTCTTCTCGCTCTATTTTGCATAAGTTAGCGCTAGTGCTTTCTGCAGCTCCACCTCACTACCCTTTTCCTACCTTTAAGCTTAAATAGTCTTGATCGCGAGGGTGTGAGATTGATGAGTCCTCGTGACTCACAGATACTTCCAAAAACTGATGCAGGTGCCGATGATGCCAGTGCAGGGGACGCTACCGAACTCAAGTGGGAGTTCGACGAGGATTCGGGCCGTTACTATGTGTCTTTTCCGGATGATCAGTAGAGGAGCCCTGTTGGAGCGATCGGGGATCTAGCATTTGGGGTTGTCTTTCTTTATTTTGGTATCGTAGTCGGACCTTGATTGTATTCTGGATGATGTATGATATATTTATGTATTGTGTGAAGTGGCGATTGTAAGCCGACTCTTTACCCCTTTCTTATTCAGTACATGGGATGTGTAAAGATTACCCCTCTTGCGACATGCCTACCATGAGGTTATGTCTCTAAGTCGTGCTCCGACACGTGGGAGATATAGCCGCATCATGGGTGTTATAACTACTGCTCCCTTGAGTAGTAATACCGCACGCTACAGAGGCTTTAGCATTTGGTGGCCTTCATAACGCAGAGACATGGATAAACGGAAGGTGCTCCATCGAAGTGAAGGAAAAGTGGTGCAAAGGAATAGATGTGTACGTGTTGATTCCACCCTAACCTTTCCGAAGTGGACCCCCTCTTAATAGTACGACTTTCCTACGGCTCAAATCCATCGAAAAGAAACATAGAGAACTGCCATCTTTGATAGGCTTCGAGGGGCACTGAATCATCTTCTGCCTAGACATCAGATTTCTGAAATACTCAACGCACACGATTAGTCTGCAAATGCAGTGTCATCAATCAACCAAACCAGCTAGGGAGAAATATGCCCTTACAAATGTTCAAATCTGTATGATTCAAAACAAAAGTTTAATATTGACATAAAAACAATAATACTTCAAGCATACTAACAAGGCAATTATGTCTTTCCAAAATAACATGGCCAAAGAAATCTTATCCCTAGAAAATCATATAGTCTGGCTATGCTCCATCTTCATCACACAAAATATTCAAATCATGCACAACCCCGATGGCAAGCAAAGCAATTGTTTCCTACTTTTGATGTTCTCAAACCTTTTCAACTTTCATGCAATACATGAGCCTGAGCCATGGACATATCACTATAGGTGAAATAGAAGGTGGTTGTGGAGAAGACAAAAAGTGAGAGAGATAGTCTCACATTAATTGGCATATCAACGAGCTATGTACATGCCCATCAATGGATGCACCAGAGATATAAGTTTATGGAAGCTCAAAAAGAAAACTAAGTGAGTGTGCATCCAACTTGCTTGCTCATGAAGACCTAGGGCAAGTTGAGGAAGCCCATCGTTGGAATATACAAGCCAAGTTCTATAATGAAAAATTCCCTCTAATATATGAAAGTGACAAAATAGGAGACTCTCTATCATGAAGATCATGGTGCTACTTTGAAGCACAAGTGTGGAAAAAGGATAGTAACATTGCCCCTTCTCTCTTTTTCTCTCTTTTTTTATTTTCTCTTTTTTTGGACCTTCTCTTTTTTTATTTGGCCTTTCTCTTTTTTTCCTCACATGGGACAATGCTCTAATAATGAAGATCATCACACTTTTATTTACTTACAACTCAAAAATTACAACTCGATAATAGAACAAAATATGACTCTATATGAATGCCTCCGGCGATGTACCGAGATGTGCAATGAATCAAGAGCGACATGTTTGATAAAAGATGAAGGTGGCGTTGCCACAAATACGTTGTCAACTACATGATCATACAAAGCAATATGACAATGATGATGTGTGTCATAATAAATGGAACGGTGGAAAGTTGCATGGCAATATATCTCGGAATGGCTATGGAAATGCCATAACAGGTAGGTATGGTGGCTGTTTTGAGGAAGGTATATGGTGGGTTTATGGTACCGGCGAAAGTTGCACGGCACTAGAGAGCTAGCAATGGTGGAAGGGTGAGAGTGCGTATAATCCATGGACTCAACATTATTCATGAAGAACTCACACACTTATTGCAAAAATATATTACTCATCGAAACAAAGTACTACATGCATGCTCCTAGGGGGATGGATTGGTAGGAAAAGACCATTGCTCGTCCCCGACCGCCACTCATAAGGAAGACAATCAAAAAAATACCTCATGCTCCAACTTCGTTACATAACGGTTCAACATACTAGCATTCTACGGAACTCACAAACCTCAACAAAAGTATTTCTCAAATTCACAACTGCTCACTAGCATGACTCTAATATCACCATATTCATATCTCAAAACAATCATAAGTGTAAGTGCATCTAGGACCCCTTAGTTATTTTGGTGTATAGAAGACTTATAGGTTAAGGGACTGATGCGTTTGTGAGTATACATAGGTCTATAAGTTTAAGAGGAGTTTGATATTTACAAAGAAAGTCGACCCCTAAATTGAAGTTCTTCGACTGAAGACTTTGGATTACTGAAGACTTTCTGAAGACTTTGAAAGTGAAGAAATTGGTGTGATCCTGAAGACTTGGTATTCATTCGAGGAACATGAAGCGTGAAGACTTTTGTTTTCGTAGTTTCTTTTTCTCTTTCTTGAGTCATAGGAAACACCGTACTGTTAAAGGGGGTCCAGGAAATACTAATGAAAAATTTCCAAGTGATGCTCAACTCAAAATCCTACACCTACCAATCCCTTCGAGTGAAGCCATTGGAAATCTCATACAGTTCAGTCAAATTTCTTAAGTGACAGAGACAAAGCTCTTCTGGTCTCTGAGGAATTTGTTCTAACTGAGGAGTTAGGAATTCACCAGTGCAAATTGCCTACAAGTGAGGAACATGATAGCCCTGAGGAATTTGTTAGTCAAATTTCCGACCGTTGCTATGCTACGCGCTAGCTGAGGGAATCCTGGATTAGGGGGTGTCCGAGTAGCCGGACTATACCTTCAGCCGGACTCGAGGACTATGAAGATACAAGATTGAAGACTTCGTCCCGTGTCCAGATGGGACTTTCCTTGGCGTGGAAGGCAAGCTTGGCGATGCGGATATTCAAGATCTCCTACCATTGTAACCGACTTTGTGTAACCCTAACCCTCTCCGGTGTCTATATAAACCGGAGGGTTTTAGTTCATAGGACAACTTCATCATACATCAATCATACCATAGGCTAGCTTCTAGGGTTTAGCCTCCTTGATCTCGTGGTAGATCTACTCTTGTACTACCCATATCATCAATATTAATCAAGCAGGACGTAGGGTTTTACCTCCATCAAGAGGGCCTGAACCTGGGTAAAACATCATGTTCCTTGCCTCCTGTTACCATCCGACCTAGACGCACAGTTCGGGACCCCCTACCCGAGATCCGCCGGTTTTGACACTGACATTGGTGCTTTCATTGAGAGTTTCTCTGTGCCGTCGCAATCAGGAAGGATGCCTCTTCCCGTCTTTAAAGACGGTGCCGTTACTAAGGGAGCCTTGGCTTTCGGCCAAACTCTCCGGCTAGGCAGTTTTCTCATGACCGCCTGTTCGGTGTTGCGCCGACGGTGACCTCTCGGGTCATCAAAAGCAATCTTCACGTCAGCTCGGAACTCGTCGAGCAATTAGATCCAATGGAGCTCTCTTCCGTAAACAAGCTCTTGGATCGCATCGCCGCCTTGGGGGTCACTACGGATTATGACCAGGTTGGGCTTAAACCCGATCTAAGAGAAATTAATTCTCCCCAAGTCACCCATCACGTTGCCGGGGTAGAGGCACAGTGCGGCGACTCTTCATCTATCTTAAGGACTAGCTACGTCCGGATTCCCGATCCCTCCAAGCCGGATACCCGCGGAGGGGAGGATGTAACTCAAGACCTGAACTTAGAATCAGGCAACGGGCTAGATTCACTGGACAACATCCAAGAATCCAAACTTCAGAGTTCGGAAACTCCTTGGCCTCTGAGTCTGAGATTGGGTGAAGTTCCGGATTTAATTCCACCCACCCACCCGAACATAAGCGATCTATCCCAAATCAGGCAAAAGCCCAAAGAAACGGTACATCATTACTAGGCAAGGTTCCTCCTGGTCATGAACAGGATAAAGGACTGCCGCGAGGAAGACACAATCTCAATCTTCTGCAATAATTGCACGGACAAGGGAATCCTCAATGCCACAGGTCATCGTGATCTTACACGCTTCGCTGACTTGGCGACCATAGTACAAAAGTACTGTGCTATGGAAAGCGCCCGGAAAACCGAAACTAAATTTTGGGACAATCCGGCCCTGAATAGAAACCTCGTCCGAAATAAAAGGGTGCATTATCATCAGACACCCGGGTTAAAAACCAAAAAACCAAAACCCTCTACAGGGCATGGAACCGTACTGGAGGGATGGCTTAATGGACCCTGTAAAATTCATAGTACAGATGACGCCACACCAATTCACTGAAGCCGGTTTACTATGTGTCCATTGTCCTCACCCCATGCAAATCACAGTACCCACATTATCAAAAGATTGCATATGCGGTATTCATGGCATCCTGGAAGCTACGACACTACTTTCAAGAGTGTTCAATCACAGTAGCATCGGAAGTACCACTCAACGATATTATAAACAACCGTGACGCAACGGGCCGGATTGCAAAATGGGCCATTGAGCTCCTCCCGTTCGACATAACTTATAGGCCACAGCGAGCTATCAAGTCGCAAGTTTTGGCCGACTTCGTCGCAGAATGGACGGAGGCTGAACTCCCTAAAGAGTACGACACATATTCAAACTGGATCATGCACTTCGACGGTTCCAAAATGTTGGCCGGACTAGGGGTCGGCGTCGTTTTGACGTCCCCCACAGGAGACACAGTTCAATATGTACTCCAAATTATGTACACGGACTCCAATAATGCAGCCGAATATGAGGCCCTTTTACATGGTCTCCGGATGGCAGTATCCATGGGCATTCAACGCCTAGAGGTGCCCGGGGATTCGAACCTCGTGATATCCCAAATAAATGGAGACTTCGATGCCAAGGATCCAAAAGTGGCAGCTTACCGCAACGCCGTCCTCAAAATGTCAGCTCGGTTTGAGGGGCTCGAATTTCACCATATAGCCTGAGAAAACAATCAGGCGGCAGACGTCCTGGCACGCATCAGCGCAAAATTCGATGCGGTCCCCCCCCCCAACATCTTCCTGGAAAGGCTGTTCAAGCCATCCGTAGTATGGGAAGGGGAACATGGCAATATTAGCCCGGACCCAACCGCATTGTCCGACGCCGAACAATCTGACATAATCGGAGGCTCTGCCAATGAAATTACAACCTCAGCCTACGTACTAATGGTCGTTATCGCCCCGTGGACAGAACCATTCCTAGCCTACCTTACTAGGAAGGAACTCCCAGAGGACCAAAACGAGGCACGTTGTATAGTGTGGCGATCTAAAGCCTATAAAGTCCATGAGGGAGAACTTTATAAGAAAAGCACTACTGGAGTCCTTCAAAGGTGTATCTCCGAAGAGGAAGGGCGGAACTTGCTGGCTGAAATTCATGCCGGACTCGGTGGCCATCACGCTGTAGCCCGGTCCCTTGTAAGCAAGGCTTTCCGTACAGGCTTTTATTGGCCAACGGCCCGGGCGGACGCTCAGGACTTGGTCCAAAAATGCGTCGGTTGCCAGCTTTTTGCAAACCAAAGCCATATGCCACCCACCGCCCTCCAAACTATCCCCATCACTTGGCCTTTCGCGGTCTGGGGGCTTGACATGGTGGGACCCCTTAAAGGCGGAACCCACAAGAAAAAATACTTACTGGTCATGGTGGATAAGTTCACCAAATGGATAGAAGCCAAGCCTGTTAAGACGGCCGAATCTGGACCTGTGATAGACTTTATATCCGGGGCCGTACACCATTATGGCGTCCCCCACAGCATCATCACCGATAACGGCACGAACTTTACGGCCAATGAGGTAAAACTCTGGTGCAAAAACATGGGCATCAAGCTCGATTATTCTTCCGTCTATCACCCACAAACTAACGGTCAGGTGGAACGTGCAAATGGTCTCATCATGAGCGGCATCAAACCCAGATTAGTGCGGTCCCTCAAGGAATCTAACACGCACTGGGTAGAGGAGCTTGACTCCGTACTCTGGGGGCTGCGGACCATGCCGAATCGCACCACCGAATACACACCATTTTTATGGTATACGGCGTAGAGGCAGTCTTGCCCTGCGACATAATTCATGACTCACCTCGAGTGCGCATGTACGAAGAAAGGGAAGCCGAGCTCGATCAGCAGGACAGTTTGGACGCCTTAGAGGAGGAGCGCGACGTGGCAAAAGCCCGTTCCGCATTCTATCAATAGCAGGCTCGAAGATATCAAAGCAGAGAAGTGCGGGCCAAAAACTACAACGTTGGCGAATTAGTTCTACGCCTACCGGACAAGAAAAAGGACAAGCTGAAGCCCAAGTGGGAAGGTCCCTTCATAATCGACCAAGTCCTGACTGGTGGAGCATACTGCCTGCGAGATGCATCGGATAACCGACTCGAGCCGAACCCATGGAACGCAGCCCGTCTCCGAAGATTATATGCCTGGCGCCGAACTCTTTGTTTGTCTCCTTCCTCTGTCCATTTTTTACATTTTCTGTCTTACATTTCTCTCATTCCCCTCTTTTCTTTTATAGCCCTTAAAGGCTCCTCAAGTGACGTGCTACTTGCGCTCACTAAACCTGGGGGCTTCTTTAACAGAAGCTTATTTACTCGGGCTTCACGCCCACCACATGTGTCAAACTTCCGCATGTACCTTTTCTTCACCATTATATGCATCGATATGACTTAAGTTTTGGCCAAGCTGGGTTGCCTGGCTCCTGTGCTTACCCCTACGTTCCCGATTGTTCAGCTAGGTGGTAAAGGGAGCACCTCTGCGATTGTTACTGCCGGATCAGTCGGATGTGTACCTCAGACTGGGTGAAGCCGAAAGCTAGTGTTCTTAAGGGAATATTCGGTCGGTGAACTAAAAGATGACCTTTTTTACTTATTTATATATATGCCCCCAGATGACTTTCCTGCGTTTGCAGTCCGGACATGCACTTTAGGGCATGCCTCCCAGAGAAAGGAACCCCTAACGGAACTATTCTCTCTGGAAGATGTTTCTTACTAACCATGTAATATAACATAACTAGTTGGGCACTTGTCTGATAAAGCACTAATGACCCCTACACCTGGTCTCCATGCATACCCCGGTTCTTACATAACCGGTAGGGTATTCGGACACACTCCGGATCATCAGGTCCTGAGGTTGAAGCGAAAAGGTCGGCAACGACAAACGATCTACAATCCGGCTAGAAGGCATTACACATGTCAATTAAAAATTACATAGTCACTCTGATTGGTTGTATTCCTCTTCAATACCATCTAACAGGCTGTCTAACTTATAGTCCTGCTGGGAATACTTTGCGGCCAATTCTACCTGGCCGTACACTAAGCTTACAGGGATCTCCTTCCCATCAGGCCCCACAGGTCCGACCTCGGCCATGTGGTTTGGGTCAGACTTCGTGTACCGCGTGTTCACCATGGCCCAGGCCTCCCTAGCGCCTTGTCGGCAGGCCGATATCTTCCTCAACCGGAAGCGCCGCCGAGCTCCCTTAAGCTTCTCCGAAAGCTCTCCAAGGCCCTCGTGCATGGAGTGGGAAGGCCATAAGGCTTGGGCAACGCCTCGCATCACCTGCCGAACTCGCTTGTGCAGTTGCGAGAGCTCGAGAAGAAGGTCACCCGTAGATCCGGGCATCTCCTCTGCAGGACGACCCGTTAGCATACCTACAGACATTACTCTGTTAGTCGACTTCCTTGCCGAACTCTTTTCTTTCAAAGATTCGCTTAAGCACTTACTAAATATGCCGCGTCGAAGCCGCTGATTCTCCTTAGTGGAGTCCGACAGCTGGCCACGAACATCTTTAAGTTCAACGTCCAGCTTGGTGTTGGCGTCCTGAAGATCATTCTTCTCCCGCCTCACCCTTGTCAGCATACTCTCACCGGCCTTTAGCCGGCGTAAGAGTTGTTGCCTCTCCAGATCCAGTCCGGCGCCATCTGCAATATGATTTGTCAGATTTACACCCACACCGCACTTCGCAAGATACTAATCTTTCGAAGTGTATCTTACCAGAGGGGGTCTCTTTGGGCTCCCCTGCCGCGGCTAGTGCGGCCTCCAGTTGGGCTTTGCACTCTTCCAGCTCCTGGGACAGTACGGTATTCTTCTCTATAAGAACCTGCATAACAAATGATCCTTAAATCAGTTACTCTAACTGTTTCAAGTCTTGGGGGCTACTGGTATATATATATATATAATTACCAAAATTTTCTTACCCGTATGTCTTTTACATATTGCTCCGTGGCTCTGGCTAGACCATTTTGAGCGGCACGGAGGTACGCATCTCCCGAATTAAAGGCATCTAATGCCTCTTGGGAGAAACAAGCATCGCGAAGAATTGTCCGGCGACGCCTGTGGTTCATGGCACTCTCCACCTCAGAGTTGGTGGCAGACAACCTATCCACATCCTCCATCGGAGGAGCGTCCGATGCGTGCCTGGTGTTCGCCTCCGCCTCCGGACCAGGCTTTGGAGCCTGGCTGGTGGAGGCGCGGTTGGCAGCCTCTCTGGGTATAGTCCGGCGAGGTCTCTTTGTCCTGAAGAGAGCACGAGTGTTAATATGCCTCGCAGGTGTAACACCTAGGATAAGGGGGCGCGCCATACCTTTGCGCTGACGCCTCGGTCCGGACTGCACCTCTTTTCTGCCCACGGGGCCCTGCGGCCCCTCATTGGCTTGCCGCCGCAGGTTCGGCCTCCCGTCACAAAAACCTCCCCTGCAAAGCTCGGTTGTAATAAGAAAACTGCAAACACGAGAGGGAGGACACCTATTCGGGGTACTGGGACTTCGATCTCAGTTACCTGGGAGACCGGGATTAGCCCTGGGTAATCGGCCGTAATGGCCACCAAGGCGTTGTCCTTGCTCAATTGATGGAACACTCCATCAATCAGCTTCGCAGATATGTCCGGATCCTCTTGAGAGGTCGGGTCGAGGGACCTTCCTGGGTCCTCGGGTTGTGGAGGAGGGCTGTTTATTTCCTTAACAGCCCGGCGCAGTTCCTGCGTTGAATTCGTTAGACTAAATATTTAACAATGGGAATACAAAACGGATGGGCAAGTAAATGCGGTCGCTTACCCAGCTTGGTGGGTTATGCATAGAGAATCCACCCTGCAGGTTGACGCGGAGAAATTCCTCCTCTTCTCCCTTATACAAAGTGGACAAGATCTTTAGTAGAGCGGCAGCCGAATCCGGCCCCTTACGGCCGTAGCGGGTGGCATCGTCCTCCCCGTTGAAGTCCCACATGGGTTGGCTTCTATACTGAAGTGGTTGCACCCCCCGCATAATGCATTCGGCCATAACCCCGATCATGGTCAGTCCGGAATGGGCTAACAATCTTATTTGGCCCGTCAGGTAAATGATGTCCCTGTCACTTTCCCCCTGAGGGCTCCGTGGACGCCAGCTCGGGCGCTTCTTTAAAGGAGCACTGTTGAACTCAGGGAGGCTGATCCGAACAGGATCCAGCAACGGGACGTCCTCTATATAAAACCATTCCGAAGGCCAGTCTTCGGACGCCTTCTTTGGGGTTCCGGATAGATATCCGGTCCCGGCGATGCGCCACACTTCGGCTCCGCCCACTTGATACATTGACCCCTGCTTAGAGCGGGGCACCAGGCAGAATAACCTCTTCCACAGCGCGAAATGAACCTCAACACCCAAGAATAGCTCACAAAGGGTGACGAAGCCCGCGATATGCAATATAGAGCCGGGCGTGAGATTGTGCAGCTGGAGGCCGTAGAACTCCAGAAGCCCACGGAGAAATGGATGAATTGGAAATCCAAGTCCTCTTATTAGATAAGGGACGAGGCACACCCGCTCTCCTTTGGAGGGATTGGGGGTGCTCTCCGCTTGCTCTCCACCACTATAGGTGGCGAGTCCGGCTCGGACCGGGACCATGTAGGCCTGAGGGAGAAATCCCTTGGCCTGAAGCGACACTAGCTCGCTGTGCAGGATGGAGCACCTCTCCCAGTCTCCAGGTTTAGAACTGGAAGGGCGAGAGGAGGAGCTGTGACAGCTGGCCATGTTGGAATGGACCTTTGCTGGAGGCGCTCTGATGATTACTCGCAGGAGGAGAAGGTGTGGTTTGGATCTGAATCCCCATCCCATTAAATAGGCGGCTCGTTTATGCGGCTAGGGGTGTGAATATAAAAACACCCCGACTTTTCGCATTCGTTTGACACGTGGAAGATGGCCATTATTGGGCGTGGAAGCCAAGGTGCGCTACATTACGAAAATCGGACGTTATTCAGCAGGTACACGGAATTTGGAGAAGAACCCGCCTTGCAATGCCGAAGAAAATCTGCGCGCCAGACTCGTCGTCATTGAAGCCTGGTTCGGGGGCTACTGAGGGAGTCCTGGATTAGGGGGTGTCTGGGTAGCCGGACTATACCTTCAGCCGGACTCCAGGACTATGAAGATACAAGATTGAAGACTTTGTCCCGTGTCCGGATGGGACTTTCCTTGGCGTGGAAGGCAAGCTTGGCGATGCGGATATTCAAGATCTCCTACCATTGTAACTGACTTTGTGTAACCCTAACCCTCTCCGGTGTCTATATAAACTGGAGGGTTTTAGTCCGTAGGACAACTTCATCATACAACAATCATACCATAGGCTAGCTTCTAGGGTTTAGCCTCCTTGATCTCGTGGTAGATCTACTCTTGTACTACCCATATCATCAATATTAATCAAGCAGGACGTAGGGTTTTACCTCCATCAAGACGGCCCGAACCTGGGTAAAACATCGTGTTCCTTGCCTCCTGTTACCATCCGGCCTAGACGCACAGTTCAGGACCCCCTACCCGAGATCCGCCGGTTTTGACACCGACACCAGCTGTCCCAAAATATCCTTCCACCTAACGGTCATATCATTGAAGGGCATTTATGTCTTATCATGTTGGGCTGCTCCCTAGGCTATAAATAGCCGCCCCCTACAACCACTAGCTGGTTGGCTGCTCCGAGAGAAACTAACACTTGTGATTTGAGAGCATCCCATCCTCCGAGGACTTTGAGCGAAAATCGTCAAGTGAGGAAAACCCAAAGCCAAACACCTTCAAACCCAAAGTGATTGAGCATCACTAAAGAGATTGATCCTGCGAGGATCCGATGCTTGTTACCTTTGAAGACTGTGCATCTTCCAGATGGTTAGGCGTCATGGTCTAGATCATCCAAGAGGAAATTGTGGATCACCGAGTGACCGAATCTGTGAAGGTTCCGAAGTCACGTGAAGACATACCACGAGTGATTGGGCGAGGTCTGTGTGACCTTAGATCAAGGGGAATACGGTGAGTACCAAGTGTCCTGAGCTACGTGTTCAGGACTGGGTGTCCTCAGGTTTAAATACCTAGCCGCCCTAACCAGACGTACAACTGTCACAGCAGTTGGAACTGGTCTACCAAATCATTGTCTTCACCGAGCTAACTGGTTCCACTTCCTCAACCCTTCCATTTCCACATTTCTGTGTTGTGTGCTTGTTCATATCTATTTGAAGACTTTGACTGAAGACTTTCTCTATTTGCTCGGCTCAATTTCTTCAGTCTGTTTATCATGTGGTTACGCTTTCTGTACTCTGTGCTTGTTTTCATTTCATCATGAAGACCATGCTCATGTTATGTTATGTTTACTTCTGAGTACTTATTCTGCTGCAAGTAGTTCTTCTCTTAGGAATTTACTCACCCTGAAATTCCTCAGTGAAGAATTCATAAAAATCGCCTATTCACCCCCCTCTAGTCGACTTAACGCACTTTCAATTGGTATCAGAGCCAGGTACTACCTTGTGTGATTTTGGTTTAACCGCCTGGAGTTTTAGTTATGTCGACCGCAGGTATGATCAAGGTTTCTGCTGGGTGTCCTACCTTCGACGGGACAGACTAACCCTACTAGAAGAACAAGATGCGCATGCATCTTGAGGCAATTGATAACAATCTCTGGTACGTTGTGGAGAATGGTGTTCCCTCTGTCACTCCCACCATCAACGCTGCTGATGTGAAGAAATTCAAGCAACTCAACTCTCAAGTGAAGAACATCATATGTGGCCATTTGAGCAAAGGGTAGTATGGCAGAGTGAGTATCTCGGAAACAACAAAGCTTATTTGGGACAGGCCGCCCAAGGTCAATGAAGGCGTCTCAACACAGCGTGACTCTCGAGTTGACGTTCTTCAAAATCTCTTCAACCGCTTCAAAAGACTCAACAATGAAAATGTTCCGCAAACCTTCGATCGCCTCACTGACATCTCAAATGAGCTTCAAGCACTTGGTGCCACTGACATCACTGACCATGAGGTGGTGAAGAAATTGCTAAGATCGCTTGATTCCTCATTTGATACTTTGGCATTGATGATACAAGAACATGGAGACTATAAGTCACTTGATCCCGCTGATATCCTGGAGAGGCTAAACACTCATGAGTTCCAGCTTGCTGAGAAGAGAGATCTCTATGGACCAAGCTATGGCAGATCACGAGCTCTAAAGGCCAAGGCAGTGTCTGAATCAGAAGGTGAAGATTCTGGTAGCAGCCTTGGTGACCCTGAAGAACTGAGCCAGGAGCTAGCAATGCTTGTGAGGAAATTCCAAAAGTTCTCAAGACGTGGTCACTTTGGAAAATCCTCAATAAGTGGTGACTTAAGATCAGATTCCTCATTCCATGAGTACAAGAAGAGACTCTGTCACAAATGCAAGAAACCCGGTCACTACATTCAAGATTGTCCCTAGTGGGAAAAGGAATCAAAGAAGAAGAAGTACAAGGATTATAGTTCTGAGGATTCAAAGAAGAAGAAATATTCAAAGTCCTCTTCATCAAGACCTTCAAGGTCTTCATCCAACAAGAAGAGCGGCTCCAAGAATGCTCGATCATTCATTGGCAAGGAAACGGACTCTGAGGCTGAATCTGAGGAAAATGAGGAAGAGGAGGAATCTGAGGAGTCAGACTCTGGTGTGGCAAGCCTAGCCCTTGCTACAACATTCATCAGCAAGTCCATCTTCAAATCTGAGGAAAAGGACCTCTCCAACACCACTGATGACGACGACGATGACTACGCTCCCACCTATTGCTTCATGGCAAAAGGTGCAAAGGTACTCAAATATCCCTCCTCCGAATCAAGTGAGGATGAATCTGATGAAAACCTTAAACCCAGCTATTCTAAACTTGCTAAGATTTCTGTGAAACTGCAAAAGGCTCTAGAAAGGGTTCAAAACATGCTAGATAAAAGCGATGATATGTTGCGCGAGGAAGTGGATCGCACTAAAATTTTGACTGGAAATCTTCAGAGACTTCAGTCCAAGTTTGAAATCTTCAAGGTCATCATAACACTCTCCTATCTGATCATGAGAATCTCTAAAAAGATATAGGTGAAGCACTAGAGGAAAATTTCCTAGCTCAAAAGATATAAGTGAAGCACATAGAGTATTCTAATAAATCACGATTCATGCGTGTCTCTCCCAAAAGGTGTGTACAACAAGGATGATTGTGGCAAACTAAAATGTAAAGACTCAAATCATACAAGATGCTCCAAGCAAAACACATATCATGTGGTGAATAAAAATATAGCCTCAAGTAAAGTTACCAATAGACGAAGACGAAAGAGGGGATGCCTTCCGGGGCATCCCCAAGCTTAGGCTCTTGGTTGTCCTTGAATATTACCTTGGGGTGCCTTGGGCATCCCCAAGCTTAGGCTCTTGGTTGTCCTTGAATATTACATTGGGGTGCCTTGGGCATCCTCAAGCTTAGGCTCTTGCCACTCCTTATTCCATAGTCCATCAAATCCTTACCCAAAACTTGAAAACTTCACAACACAAAACTCAACAGAAAATCTCATAATCTCCGTTAGTATAAGAAAACAAATCACCACTTTTGGTACTGTTGTGGACTCATTATTTATTTATATTGGTGTAATATCTATTGTATTCCAACTTTTCCATGGTTCATACCCCTGATACTACCCATAGATTCATCAAAATAAGAAAACAACACATAGAAAACAGAATCTATTAAAAACAAAACGGTCTTTAGAAATATGTAACTCTTGAATACTTCCGTAAATCCAAAAATTCTGAAAAAATAGGAAAACCTAAGCAATTTGTTTATTAATCTTATTCAAAAAGAATATGTATTTTATCGCGCTTCTTCAAAAACGAAAATTAATTTCCTGGGTGCAAAAGTTTCTGTTTTTCAGGAAGACCAAATCAACTATCACCGTAAGCTATCCCAAAGGTCTAACTTTGCACAAACACTAATTAAAACACGAAACCACATCTAACCAAAGGCTAGATAAATTATTTAATGAAAAACAGGACCTAAAATCAAGAACAAAAAATAAAATTGGGTTGCCTCCCAACAAGCGGTATTGTTTAATGCTGTAGCTAGGCATAAAAACACGAATAGATCTAGGTACTGTCATCTTTGGTATGCAATGCATAATTGGATCTCATAATAGATTCATTAGCAATTTAATTTTCTTTCTTGGAAAGTGTTCCATGCGCTTCCTTAATGGAAATTGAAATCTAATGTTTCCTTCTTTCATATAAATAATTGCACCAATCATTCTAAGGAAAGGTCTACCAAGAATAATAGGACATGTAGGATTGCAATCTATATCAAGAACAATGAAAGATACGGGCATATAATTCGTATTTGCAACAATAAGAACATCATAAATCCTTCCCATAGGTTTCTTAATAGTGGAATCCGCAAGATGCAAATTTAAAGAACAATCATCAAATTCACTAAACCTAACATATCACATGAAGTTTTTGGAATAGTGGAAACGCTAGCACCCAAATCACACAAAGCATGGCACTCATAATCTTTAATTTTAATTTTAATAGTAGGTTCCCAGGCATCATAAATTTATCTAGGGATAGAAACTTCCAATTCAAGATTTTCTTCAAAAGATTGCATCATAGCATCAACGGTATGTTTAGTAAAAGCTTTGTTTTGATTATAAGCCTGAGGAGAATTAAACATGGATTGTAACAAGGAAATACAATCTATTAAAGAACAATGATCATAATTAAATTCTTTGAAATCCAAAAGAGTGGGTTCATTGCTACCTAAAGTTTTGGCCTCTCCAATCCCACTTTTATCAATTTTTGCATCAAGATCTAAAAACTCCGAATCATTGGGACGCCTTCTAACTAAAGTTGACTCATCTCCAGCCCCATCTTTATCAAGATTCACATTGGAAAACAAAGATTCAATAGGAGTCACATCAATCACTTTAAGATCTTCATCATTGTTCTGGCGGAAACTAGAAGAACACACTTTTATAAACCAATCTTTTTTAGCACACATCTTAGCGGTTCTTTCTGTGCACCCATCAATGGAAATTCTCATGGATTTGAGAGACTCATTGATATCATTCTGAGGAGTAATAGATCTAAGTTTCAAAGAATCAACATCAAGAGAAATTCTATCCATGTTCCTAGCCAAATCATCAATCTTAAGCAATTTTTCTTCAATCAAAGCATTGAAATTCTTTTGCAAACTCATAAATTCTTTAACACTATTCTCAAAATTAGAGGGAATATTATTATAATTTCCATAAGAATCATTGTAGGAATTACCATAATTATTAGAGGAATTACTAGGAAACAACCTAGGATTAAAATGACCTCTATATGCGTCATTACCAAAATTGTTCCTACCAACAAAATTCACATCCATAGATTCATTATTATTTTCAATCAATGTAGACAAAGGCATATCATTAGGGTCAATAGAAGCACTCTTGATAGAAAACAATTTCATAAGCTCATCCATCTTTCCACTCAAAACAATAATCTCTTAAATTGCAAGCACTTTTTTACTAGTGGAAGATCTTTCGGTATGGCATTGAGAATAATTAACCATAATATTATCTAGGAGTTTAGTAGCTTATCCTAAAGTAATTTCCATGATAGTACCTCCCACCGCTGAATGTAAAAGATTTCTAGAAGCAAAATTCAATCTAGCATATTTTTTTGTATAATCATCCACAAATTCAAACCATGAGTAGGGCAATTTTGTATCATCAATTTCATCCTCTCCCAATATTGTGCAACATGATCATGATCAAGTTGCTTAAAATTCATAATATCATTCCTAAGGGAGATGATCTTAGAAGGAGGAAAATACTTGGAAATAAAAGCATCTTTACACTTATGCCATGAATCAATACTATTTTTAGGCAAACATGAAAACCAAGTTTTAGCACGATGTCGAAGCGAGAACGGAAATAGCTTCAATTTAACAATATCATTATCTACATATTTTTATTTTTCATATCACACAAATCAATGAAATTGTTTAGATGGGATGCGACATCTTCACTTGGAAGGCCGGAAATTGATCTTTCATAACAAGATTCAGCAAAGCGGCATTAATTTCACAAGATTCCGCATAGTAGCGGGAGCAATCGGAGTACTAATAAAATCATTATTATTGGTGTTGGAAAATTCACACAATTTGGTATTCTCTTGAGCCATCATGACAAAGCAAGCAATCCAACACACGGGCACACAAGAAGCAAGCGAAGAAGACGAACGGAAGAGGGGCCAAGAAAAGCCAAATCT
This sequence comes from Triticum dicoccoides, assembly GCF_002162155.2. NCBI lineage: Eukaryota > Viridiplantae > Streptophyta > Magnoliopsida > Poales > Poaceae > Triticum > Triticum dicoccoides. The sequence goes on along the minus strand of NC_041392.1, from coordinate 462,616,025 downwards.
TAAAAAAATCATTTTAGAAGTGGGGGAGCGGAAAACGAGAGGAGAATGTCGAATAATGTAATGCAAGAGATGAGAGTTTATGATGGGTACTTGGTATGGCTTGACTTGGCATAGATCTCCCTGGCAACGGCGCCAGAAATTCTTCCTGCTACTTCTTCTGCTTGTCTTGGTTTTTCCCTTCAAGAGGAAAGGGTGATGCATCAAAGTAGAGATAAGTATTTACCTTAGTTTGAGAACCAAGGTATCAATCCAGTAGGGGGCAACGCAAAAGTCACCGAATATCTGCACAAATAAACAAACAATTTGCACCCAATGCGATGAAGGGGTTGTCAATCCATTCACGGTTACTTGCAAAAGTGAGATTTGATAGAGATAGATAAACGATAAAGTAAATATTTTTTGTCTATAGACGGAAAGTGAAAGGTGTCAAAAAGAGTAGATCGGAAACTTATATGATGGAAAATAGACCCGGGGGCCATAGGTTTCACTAGAGGCTTCTCTCAAGATAGAAAATAATACGGTGGGTGAACAAATTACTGCTGAGCAATTGATAGAAAAGTACAAAGTTATGACGATATCTAAGGCAATGATCATGAATATAGGCATCATGTACGTGTCAAGTAGGTCGAAACGATTCTGCATCTACTACTATTACTCCACACATCGACTGCTGTCCAGCATGCATCTAGAGTATTAAGTTCATAAAGGATGGAGTAACGCGTTAAGCAAGATGACATGATGTAGAGGAATTAACTCAAGCAATATGATGAAAACCCCATCTTTTTATCCTCGATGGCAACAATACAATACATGCCTTGCTGTCCCTACTGTCACTGGGAAAGGACACCACAAGATGAACCCAAAGCTAAGCACTTCTTCCATTGCAAGAAAAACCAATCTAGTTGGCCAAACCAAATGATAGTTCGAAGAGAATTACAAAGATATCAAATCATGCATAAAAGAATTCAGATGAGATTCAAATAATATTCATATATAAGGTGATTGTAAATCCACAATTCATCGGATCTCGGCAAACACACCGCAAAATAGTATTACATCGAATAGATCTCAACATCGAGGAGAACATGGTATTGAGAATCAAAGAGAGAGAAAAAGCCATCTAGCTACTAGCTATGGATCTGTAGGTCTAAGGTAAACTACTCATGCTTCATCGGAAGGGCAATATAGTTGATGTAGAAGCCCTCCGTGATCGAATCCCCCTCCGACAAGATGCCGGAAAAGACCCCTAGATGGGATCTCATGGGTACAGAAGGTTGCGGCGGCGGAAAAGTGTTTTCGTGGATGCCTCTGTTGGTTTGGGGATATATGAGAATATATAGGCGCAAGAATTAGGCCAGTGAGTGCACGAGGGGCCCACAAGGGTGGGGGGCGCCCTTCGTCCTTGTGGCCGCGTCGTGGCTCTTCTGACTTCATCTCCAAGTGTCCTGGTTGTCTTCTGGTCCAAGAAAAATCATCACGAAAGTTTTATTCCGTTTGGAATCTGTTTGATATTCCTTTTCTGCGAAACTCAAAAATAGGGAAAAAAACAGAAACTGGCAGTGGGCTCTAGGTTAATAGGTTAGTCGCAAAAATAATATAAAATAGCATATTAATCACTTGTACGCGTCGGTGCTATATAAACGGTTTTTAACCCCTTTCCACGACGACGTTCAGAACCGTCGCCAAGTGAGTGACGGCGATAGGGGGGTCCTTCCAACACGACCTAGAAAACCGTCGGGGATATGCCCTCCTAGCACACATGCTCGGCAAAATGAGGTCGTGTGCGACCGGCGAGCGTTGAAATACGGTTATATGTATAGTACTGCTAAAAATACAAATATACAAGCGAAATTGTTTCCGGTCGTAAGTACATCCCAGAGAGTCAGTCCCCGCTAGACGTTTCGTTTCGTATGAACATCCCACACAGTCGCTCCAAGGAAAACGTTTCCCTTTGCAGGTACATCACACACAATTTTCCCCGTTAAATCGTTTGTGATAGCATTGCCATTGCACACGATATTAACAATTTTATCATTTGCGTTATTTAATGCATCACACACGGTGCATAGAAGAAACTGTGTGGGAAAGGTTGTCCATCGCACATAGTTTTTATGTGGTAAACGTTTGTGCAAGGTGGCTGAGGGAGTCCTGGATTAGGGGGTATCCAGACAGCCGTATTATATCCTTTGGCCGTACTGTTGGACTATGAGGATACAAGATTGAAGACTTCGTCCCGTGTCCGGATGGGACTCTCCTTGGCGTGGAAGGCAAGCTTGGCAATACGGATATGTAGATCTCCTTCCTTCTAACCGACTCTACGTAACCCTAGCCCCCTCCAGTGTCTATATAAGCCGGAGGGTTTAGTCCATAGGACCAACAACAACAATCATACCGTAGGCTAGCTTCTAGGGTTTAGCCTCTTCGATCTCGTGGTAGATCAACTCTTGTACTACTCATATTATCAAGAACAATCAAGCAGGACATAGGGTATTACCTCCATCAAGAGGGCCCGAACCTGGGTAAACATCGTGTCCCCTGCCTCCTGTTACCATCCGCCTTAGACGCACAGTTTGGGACCCCCTACCCGAGATCCGCCGGTTTTGACACGGACATTAGTGCTTTCATTGAGAGTTCCTCTGTGTCGTCATCGTTGGGCTTGATGGCTCCTTCGATCATCGATAGCGATGCAGTCTAGGGTAAGACTTTTCTCCCTGGACAGATCTTTGTATTCGGCGGCTTCGCACTGCGGGCCAACTCGCTTGGCCATTTGGAGCAGATCGAGAGCTACGCCCCTGGCCACCAGGTCAGGTTTGGAAGCTTAAACTACACGGCCGACATCCGCGGAGACATGATCTTCGATGGATTCGAGCCCCTGCCGAGTGCGCCGCACGGTCACGATGAGCATGATTTAGCTCTACCATCGGACAGTGTTCGGGAGATCGCACCGGCGACCGCTCCGACCCTCAATTCGGAGCCAGTTGTGCCATCCAAGGACGAGGGGATAGACCCCGCCACGGAGGCCGCATCTTCAGCGACGATCGAGCCTAATACCGACCTTACCCTTCACGAGAGCCGTGTCGCCGAACTGCCGGATCCTTCCCCGGCCAAGGACTCTGAACCGCCGGCGCCCGTGCCTATCGAATCCGACTGGGCGCCGATCATGGATTTCACCTCCGCGGATATCTTTCAGCACTCGCCCTTCAGCGATATACTGAATTCATTAAAGTCTCTCTCCTTGTCAGGAGAGTCTTGGCCGAACTATGTCTGGCAGGATTGGGATGCGGATGACGAAGAAATTCGCCGCCCACCCACCACCCACTTAGTAGCCACTGTCGACGATTTGACCGAAATGCTCGACTTCGACTCCAAAGACATCGACGGTATGGACGACGATGCAGGAGACGAACAGGAGCCACTGCCCACAGGGCACTGGACGCCCACTTCATCATATGACGTATACATGGTGGATACACCCAAAGAAAACAACGACAAGGAATGGAAGGACGCAGTGAAGGATCGTTCCCTCGAGAAGCAGTCAAAGCGGCGGTGTAAGAGCCGCTTCAAATCCCGCCTCGGCAGAAACAGCGATCATATAGACCCAGCAATAGAGCAGGGTGAGCCAGCAGACAACAAACACGGCATTGAACCACCGTCCGACCACGGCAACACGGAGAATCAAACTGAACAACCCGACTCCGGTGAAGATAACAGTCCGGATGACATCACATCGGAGAGGAACCCGGAGCAACAGAATACCCATCAAAGGCTTGTTGCCACTGCGAGGAGTCTGAAAAAGCAAAAGCAAAGGCTCAGGGCTGCATAAGAAACACTCAGAATTAGATGGAGTGAAGTACTCAACACTGCAGCAAAGTATGGCGGTAGTCGCCACACAAAGAGCTACCCGAAGCGAAAGCTGCTACCTGAATTCGATGAGGAGGCCTTAGATCCCCCGCAATCAAAAAACAAAACAGCCGGATTAGGAGGCCTTAGATCCCCCGCAATCAAAAAACAAAACAGCCATCCGGTCGGATAGACGACCTTGTGGCCAACATAGAGCAGCGAATGACGCTGCACACAAGCCAGTATGCGATCCACGTAAGGACTCGCATCAAAAGGACGGCATAACCAGATCCATCTATGGACCAAGCAAGCGCGCTCCAGCATGCAATGCAACACAACAAAAATCCGAACACCACGGTACACCCAAATACAGGGGTGCCATGCACCCCCTATGTTTCACCGATGAGGTGCTGGACCATGAATTTCCAGAGGGATTCAAACCCGTAAACATAGAGGCGTACGATGGAAAGACAGACCCTTGGGTCTGGATTGAGGACTACATCCTCCATATCCACATGGATCGAGGAGATGATCTCCATGCCATCAAGTACTTACCCCTCAAGCTCAAAGGGCCAGCTCGGCACTGGCTTAAAAGCCTCCCCGAAAACTCCATTGGAAGCTGGGAAGAGCTCGAAGACGCTTTTCGGGCAAATTTTCAAGGGATCTATGTTCGACTACCGGATGCAGATGATTTAAGTCATATAACTCAACAGCCCGGAGAGTCAGCCCGAAAGCTTTGGAACAGGTTTCTCACTAAAAAGAACCAAATAGTCGACTGTCTGTACGCCGAAGCCTTAGCAGCTTTCAAGCACAGCGTTCGAGACGAATGGCTTGCCAGACACCTCGGCCAAGAAAAGCCGAGAACAATGACAGCATTAACAAGCCTCATGACCTGCTTTTACACGGGTGAGGATAGCTGGTTAGCCCAATGTAGCACCAGCGACCCAAGTACATCCGAAGTCAGGGACAGAAACGGGAAATCACGACGCAGCAAAAACAAGCGCCGGAATAAAGAAGACAGCCCGAAGAGCATGGCAGTAAACGCCGGATTCAGAAGCTCTCGGCCAGGTCAGCAAAAGCTGCCCTCCAAAGGCAACAGAGACGAACTGTCCAGCCTAAACAAGATTCTGGACAAAATATGCTAGATCCACAGCACCCCCGATAAACCTACAAATCATACCCATAGAGAATGTTGGGTCTTCAAGCAGTACGGCAAGCTCAACGCCAAACACAAAGGGCAGGATACACCAAGCAAAGACGAGGACGAGCCTCGCAAGCAAAGCACTGGGGAGCAGAAGAAATTCCCACCAGAAATCAAAACTATAAACGTGTTACACGTGATGAAGGGAAGAAACAAAGCGGCACTCCTAGAGACACGTGCCCCACGGCCTATCACCATGGAGTTCTGCCACTGGTCGTCCCAACCGATCACCTTTAATCATCGAGATTACTCGGCAAGTATCCGGCATGCAGGATGGGCTGCCTTGGTGTTAGACCCGATAATTGACGGATACCACTTCACACGAGTCCTGATGGACGGCGGTAGTAGTTTAAACCTGATATATCAAGACATAGTCCGCAAAATGGGGATAGACCCAACAAAAATCAGCCATAGAAATACTACCTTTAAAGGAGTAACGCCAGGCTTAGAAGCCCATTGCACGGGCTCCCTGCTACTAGAGGTTATATTCGGCTTTCCCTATAACTTCCGCAGTGAAAATTTAACCTTCCACATCGCTCCGTTCCAAAGTGGCTATCAAGCACTACTCGGACGTGAAGCTTTTGCTTGCTTTAACGCAATACCGCATTACACTTCTCTCATGCTCAAGATGCCCGGTCCACATGGCATCATTGCAGTAAATGGAAATATTGAGCACTACTTGCGTGCGGAAGACCGTGCGGCCGCCTTGGCAGCCGCACACTAGACGACCTCACCAACTAGAGCATCTGACAGGTCGTTAAGACCACGGACATGGTTAGACGAGTCCAGTGCATCTATATATAATTAATACAGGTTTGATGGCTATACCCCTACAACAATACAAGGGGCTCAACGCGTGTCAACAAGTGACAATTAGGCTCAACTTTACTCATCTTGAACTGTACATGGTTTATTTAGTATAACCTACCTTTTTGCACGACAACTTTTCAACTAAGTTCCTCTCTTTTACAGATGACCATCGTGCTACACCCGTCCAGGATACGGCACAACGGAGACACATGCGCAGACGTGCAGCAGGGACCCGTTTCAAGGATTCTTTTTAGATAAAGACCCTACATAAACCTTTTTTACTGTCTCTTGTTGATACACATCCCCCGGATTCTCAGTACAATTGAGAAGGAGGCTGACGCATTGGCATGTGGCCACGTCAGAATATTGCACGTACCTGGACACCAGGGGCTTATTACAAAGGGCACTGTTTAAGCCCGGTTTATATCATAAAGACTGAATACCTTAGGGAGTGTTCGGCGTTGCGAGTTTGGCCTTATATGCATCAGCTCCGAATCATGTCTTTGGTCAAATGTTGGGTTTGCCCGGCTCTTGTGTTTTGCTGTCTTACGTTCCGCTCTGTCGGCTAAGGCGGCACCAGGAGAACTACTATGATTGTGCCCTGGTTCATCCGGACAAGCACCTTAGTAGAGAAAGCCCAAAACTGACTGTCGTGATATAGCGTGAGACTGGTCAACCACTCGATGACCTAGCGGAATCTTCGGGATTCCTCCGCCTTAACAAAGGGCCGTTTCCCGGTCAGGGATGTATGCGCCCCGAATTCGGATGAGCGCGGAGCCACCAGGGGCTATATAGTAGCCCCACTGTCAAACTCCTCTGGCTAAGTGAAAGTGTTAAAGCATTATAGTCCGATTGCCTAGTTCGCTGCGCTATCACCTCCTTAATGGACCAAGACGTTGGATCAAGTGTGAACATGCGTCTTCTGTGAACACCCCCGCATTATATGCGTGGGGGCTGAAGCCGACGACTGCCATCTTTCAGGTTATATACATATATACATAAATGGCCGCACAGGAGGCATCATAGTACTTTTGGGCAAAAGTATAAATACAACCTTGATAAACTCAATAAAACATTGTTTTTACAATGGGAATACATGTCACTTAAACATAATATTCTTTAAGCACCGAGCCTCTATCAAACGAGCGCCTTCAAGAACTTCTTCAAAGTAGTGCTCGGCAGCCACTCGGCCTATGGCCAAACCCTGTGCCGCAACAGTGGTGGCATCCATCTCCGCCCAGTATGTTTTGACACGGGCAAGGGCCATCCGCAAGCCTTCTATGCACGCCGACCTCTTTACAGCATCGATGCGTGGCACAACACAAAGGAATTGTTGCACTAAGCTAAAGTAGCTATTCGGCCTTGGCCCTCCTGGCCACAGATGATCCACAATGGACCTCATGGCAAGTCTGGATAATCTATGAAGTTCGGATAAACTATGACCAGAACAGCTTCTCCACTTCAGGACCTTTCCGATCCTTGAAGTACTCGGCCGCATCAGCAGCACTTACAGCCAAATCCATGTACTCGTCCGCAGAACTCCATAGCCGGTCCAGAGGAGCATATTTCGGATCTCCGAACTTAGTCCGCAACAAGAAGGGCTTCCCAGAAACGATATCCGCAGCTTGATTCAGCTCCTCCTTCGTCGCTCTAATTTTGGAGCGGGCTTCCTTGGCAGCGACCCGGGCCTTCTCCAGGTCCGTCGCCTTCACCCGGTTTTCTTCTTCAAGAAGCCGGTAACGGTCAGCAGGATCTTTTAACTCTACAACCATCTTGGCTATTTTTTCTTTGCTCTCACAATGCGCGGCCTGTTCGGCTCTTAACTCTTTGGCCGCCTTTAAAGCGGCCGCATTACTACTCCTTGCTTGCTCCTTGGCTCGGGCAAGCTCTGCCCGAAGGGTCTCCACAGTGGCAGCTCCATCTGCAGTCACAACATATTAAAGATACTGGCATCATGCTGCTCTTACTATGTGACAATCACCAGAAAAATCACCTACCCTGTGCCTCGTCAAGCCGCTTGTTAACAAGCACGATGCGGCCGCCTTAGTTCGGCAAACCCATCAGTCCGGCTAGCCACCGGAGCTTCAACCACCTGCACATAAAGGCGGTATGGTTATTACCTGGGACTATGATCCTCTGTTTGCCGCCGTTTTCAACGACAACCAGAGTCTCAGGGGCTACTATCTACACAGGGCACATCTAAAAATGTGCGGTACTATAAAAATGTACATCATTTCATGTACCTCAAAACCCGTCAGTAGACTCATAAAGGCTTCATGCAACGCACTTTCGGCGGACGAAATCCTTTCAATCACCGTACTCATCAATGTGCGGTGCTCTTATGAGATAGCCGCTTGCTCTAGCAGATCCCTCAGTACGTCCGACCGCACACCAGACGGTGTCGGACTCTTGTGATTGCTCTCTTCAAGAGCCGGATATTGAGGACTTCGGGTGGCCATAGGATTACCTTCTGGCCTTGCCGGATCAAGAGAAACCCTCCGTGACGACATCTCGGGGTCGCCCTCCTCATGAGGCGGTATGGCAGGGGGAGGCGTTTCGCTCTCCATCATCTCTGGAAGAAGATCCCCTGAAGACGAGCTCTGCTGAGAAGGGCTTAGATCCGAACTGCAAGATAAATGCCTCGTTTATTTTCCTCAGAGGTAAAGCGAGATATTTTCATTTACCCTTTTACTTACAGCTCGGTTGAGGGCTGATCCCCTTGAGGGCATAGTGCGGCTAGGGTATCCCACAGGGCAGGACCCTCCGGCGGAGATTTCTTCCCCCGTTTGGAGACCGTTGTCTCCGGGTCCTCAGAGGCGGTTCTCTTCCGCCCCTAGGGAGAGGAAGTTTTAGTTCCTCCCCCCCCGGCTAACCTCCTTCGCGGAGGCACTAGCCTCCTTGTTCCCCCTTTATCTTCTCATGAGGGCGCTTGATAAGGCGCAATCTCCAACATCCTGGTTAGCACGGGATTTGGTGAGGTCTTAGGGAGGGGGGCCGAACACCTTATCAACTTTGCCTTCGCTATCCAATCCTGGGTCAAAGAGCGGCTTTTTAGGGCAATGTTGCGATAAATAAACGGACAGTGTGTTCGGATGCGGGGCTACTTACTTGGGTATCCGGGCGATTGCAGCTCAGACCTGCATCCTTAGTGATGTCCGAACACATTATTTGTGGTCCGAAGAACAATTTGTACATCTCTCCGTGTGTCATGCCGAGGAAATGTTGAATAGCTCGCGGTCCTTCCGGGTTGAATTCCCACATGCGAAGGGGTCGGCGTTTGCAAGGCTGGACATGACGAACTAGCATGACTTGCACTACCATAACCAGACTGAAATCTCTCTCAAAGAGATCTCAGATACGACTTTGCAGTATTGGAACGTCCTTGGCTGGACCCCAGCTCAATCCCCTGCTGATCCATGACATCAGTTGTGGTGGGGGCCTGAGCGAAAGGCGGGGGCAGCTACCCACTTGGCACTTCGGGGAGCTGTGATGTAGAACCACTCCCGCTGCCACAATCCGGACACCTCTGGGAAGTAACCCTCAGGCCATGGAGCGTCAGCAATTTTGCTTATTGAAGCGCCTCCGCACGCTGCGTGTTGCCCCTCGATCATCTTCGGCTTCACATCAAAGGTCTTGAGCCACAGGCCGAAGTGAGGGGTAAGCGGAGGAAGGCCTCACATACGACGATAATTGTCGAGATGTGAATAAGGGAATCCAGGGCCAGATCGTGAAAATCTAGCCCGTAATAGAACATAAGACCCCTAACAAAGGGATCCAGAGCGAGGCCTAGTCCTCGGAGGAAGTGGGAGACAAACACGACACTCTCGTTGGGTTCGGGAGTAGGGACGACTTGCCCTTGGGCAGGCAACCGATGCGAAATTTCGGTGGTCAGATATCTGGTCTCTCTCAACTTCTTGATGTCCTCCTCCGTGACCGAGGAGGGCATCCACCGACCTTGAAGGTTGGATTCGGACATAGTTGAAGGTCCGAAGTGCCTAAACCTGAGCTTTGGGTGTTGGAACTCGAGGCGGGAGGCGGATTCGATTAAGATCGAGAGGAAAAGGCCTTGTCCCCTTTATAAAGAGGGTGAATATCAAGCGCCCTCCTCGTGGCCATTTGGGAGTTGCCTAAAATCTAGGAGTCCTACCAATAGGCATGGTTGGGTTACCCACGTCCGTATTGATGAGAATCCCGTAATAAAGGGGACACGATCTCTGCTTCGACAAGATGTGCCAAGGAAACCGCCTCGCGAAACACGCTGAGATTGGTTATGAAAAACGATTCGAATAAAGACCTGGCTGTGGTGTGATGTCACACTACGGGGTACGTCAGCAGATTAGATTTATGGAAATATTATTCTCCCTACGGTGGTATATGGAACTTGTTTTGCAGAGCGGGACACGATCCTCATGTTCAAAATCTTCTATGAAGTATTCAGAGGAGGAACCCGCCTTGCATTGTCGAAGACAATGTGCGCGCCGGACTTATCATCATTGAAGCCTGGTTCAGGGGCTACTGAGGGAGTCCTGGATTATGGGGTATCCGGATAGCCGGATTATATCCTTTGGCCGGAATGTTGGACTATGAAGATACAAGATTGAAGACTTCGTCCCGTGTCCGGATGGGACTCTCCTTGGCGTGGAAGGAAAGCTTGGCAATACGGATATGTAGATCTCCTTCCTTGTAACCGACTCTGTGTAACCCTAGCCCCCTCCGGTGTCTATATAAGCCGGAGGGTTTAGTCCGTAGGACCAACAACAACAATCATACCATATGCTAGCTTATAGGGTTTAGGCTCTTCAATCTCGTGGTAAATCAACTCTTGTACTACTCATATTATCAAGAACAATCAAGCAGGACGTAGGGTATTACCTCCATCAAGAGGGCCCGAACATGGGTAAACATCGTGTCCCCTACCTCCTGTTACCATCCGCCTTAGACGCACAGTTCGGGGCCCCCTACCCGAGATCTGCCGGTTTTGACACCGACAGTGGCCTAACGCAAACAGTTTTCAAGAGGATGTCATGTGTGTAGTGGAGATTTATCGCACACATAGTGGATCCTCGAAATGTGTCTAATCTCCACGTCTATCGCACACGTTTCACTTTCGCAAACCGTCTGCAGTGTAATCCCTAATTTTAAAATCACATGTTTTGAATTTGAAAGTAGGAAATCACTTACTTCTTATCCAACCATGTTTATTACAAATATAGGTTCAACCACAAATCCATAATTCGATGCACATGTACATATACTGAAGAACTACAGAAGCACCAACTAAAGAATGATGAACCATAGTTGTACTCAAGACTGTAAAAAGAGAGGCGAAAGACATTCTGGTCGCTATAGAAGGTGAAGCGGAATGCCCATATTGTGCCCTCCTCATGCATAATGCGCACACAACTCTAGGCCAACCCCTTGTGATGGCTTCTTGTCCACCTTCACTGTCTTCATTACGACTTCTCGATGCTCATTGTAGTCTGGATGAAATATTTTATCCTTGATTCGTGTCCACCAATCATGTACTTTGCAAGGTAATCTTGAGTGAACTATTTCGGGAACCACTACGAACAAAAAAGATTCAGACATTGTTGTCTAACAACTCATTATGGGCAGTAAAAAGAGAAGGCTGTAGAGTTTGTAGTTACCATCCTACAACTCACTCTTGTGTTGGATAGAGCATAAACAAATAATTTTCTTGCCACCATTCACATCTTTTTGCTAATAATCCTTATCAGTTGCCTCACTTGATGTTTGTTCATGATTATCTCGTTGCCCCATATGCAAAAAGGGTTGATGCGCGGATCCTTGCCAAGGGCATATGTACCTACAAGCAAATAGTCAATATCAAAAGCTAACAAGTGTCCAGGCCTGGATCTATATGCACTACATTATGGAACGACGTGGGGAGTACAAGCCGAGGGATGAAGCTAACCTCGGCGGAAAATGGTGGCGACTCCCGTTGTTGTCCTGCATAAGTAGTGGAAAGGCATAATAAGTACAACAACCTTAACATCAAACAACTATAGCAAAGGTAAACAACATCATCTCCAAATGATAGTTTGAATGTGTTGGTTTTAGCATGATGTTAAAGCAGATATAAAATGGAAGGCAATGTTATCTACAACAGGCTTAACAACCATCAAATATTGCAATTCAAACTGGTATTGTTGAAAATGAATAGAACGTAGGTAATGCTGAAACATCACACTGGATAAATGTGTAAAATGAAATAAAGGGCATGTGTTAACTACACCAGTCATAACTGGAACCAAATATAGCCGTTCAAACTGGTATTGATGCAGTCGAGCGTCACAGTTCCGACTTGCACATAATGAATAACACATTGTGAATGACTCAAATAAACAAGGCACAAATGATCAGTATAACAACCAAATATAGCCATTGAAAACTGGACAGAGTCTCACTGCAACCAACCTAACAAGCAAATATAGATAAACAAGGCATATGCTTGAAAACTGGAAAAATGCTCACTACAACCAACCTAACAAGCAGATACAGATAAACAAGGCATCTACTTGAAAACTGGACAAATGCTAAAAAAATCAACCTAACAACCAAATATAGATAAACAAGGCATCTGCTTGATAATTGGACAAATGCTCACTGCAACCAAACTAAGAACCAAATACATATAAACAAGGCATCTACTCGATAACTGGAAAGATGCTCACTACAACCAATCTAACAACCAAATACAGATAAACAAGGCATCTACTCACTATAAACAACCAAATATAGCCATTCGTGAAACTGAAGTGGACAATTCATACTTAAACTTCACATAGTCCTATTGAACAATACATTTTTGCATGACTGAAATAATTAAACACAACATAGTTAAAGCACCGCACGACAAATGCTACTACAACAAAGGGTACGGGTTGGCAAGCTAGAAAAGGTAAGATTTGCTGATAGGATGTTGCCTCACATTTCATGGACGGGATCCTTCCAGTTGGAAGAGCACAGACCCATGGTGCGCTCTCTGATGTCACAGATGGGCTATTTCACCTTGGAAGAACCTTCGTGGGTGGCCTCCTCGTTCTCGTGGTCGTGGTCGATGAGATCTGACTTGGCAATTGAGGATCCCAAGTCGCCGCCGTAGAACGTGTCCTTCAGAAATGACAAAGTGGGCTCGATGGCATACAAGGATCGTAAATCCTTGACTGCTTGGCGGAGGAGATCAGCGGCAGGTCCATCGAAGAGATCGATGGCGGTTGAACCAGAGGGGTTGGGGATGGACCACTTAACGTGTGACATGTCCCGCGTGAAGCCGTCACTGTCGACGAGCTTGATGTCGTAACCAGATTCCCCGAGATACAGTAATATGCTAGCTTGCTGACATGAAGCCTTCGGCATGGCAAACGTAGTCAACATCTTCATCGGCTCCCGCGGCGACGTGTTGCTCCGGGATCGACAGGTCAGGGTGATCGGCGGCCACCTCATCAATGTCCGACGGAGAGGCCATGATCCGAACACTCATCGGGCTCCCCGGGATACGTGGTCAAGCTTAGGCCGCGACATTCTAGAGCAGGGGATGTGGATCTGGCGGGGAGGGACACTGCAGGCCTCATCTAAAAACTTAGGGGAGTGGGGCGACGGTATGGGAATCGATGGGTAACCTGAACTTTATTATCTAAGCATGGAGGAATGGGCAGACCGGCAGGGGTTGGCGGTGCCAGCGGCGGCCGCGAGCTAGGGTTCAAGGGGGGAGGGGCAGGGTGGGGGACTGTGGAGGGGGTGTGTTTGAGGATACGCTGCGGCTACTGAAAATTTTAGTAATGGTGGGTGGAGATGGTGGTGGACGAGGGAGGGCGACGGTTCAAATGCCTCTGCTACTGCAATTTTACTATAAGGTCGGTGCTAGAGGAGTGTGGGCGACGGTTGAAGTATGACGGCTACTAAAATTTGGGTCAATGAATTGATGCGGGGTGGGAGTGCCCAAGATCGCGCATGGTCCAATAAGAATATGTGTGTATGATAACAAGGAAAAGTGGCGGAACCACCGATTTTTGCAATGCTCAAGGCTAGTAGTTTGTTTTTATATTTCTTGCTAGCTGGGCTATGGCACATGGTTCGTCCTAATTCCCAAATAAACTTACCCACCTTTAGCTTGCGGAGGTGGTGATTTTACAGTGCACATGCATCGCACACGGTTAAGCCAGTACCTCCACCCTTTGCTCACGCTTGCGCAGTCGTGGTGATTTTATAACGCACTTGCATCGCACACGGTTGAGCCAGTACCTCCACCTTCACTCGCACTTGACGTGATTCAGAGCGCACTTGCATCGCACACGGTTAAGATATTATACCCGTGTCCATTGAGCGTCATCAGAGTCTTTGTAGCCAAAAAATGTTAGAGATGGTCAGAAGACATCCACACAAGCATGTGGCCCAAATATATATGAGTGAAAAGGTGTGACGCCCCCGATTTGACCGTACACTAATCATACACGCAAACGTGTACGATCAAGATCAGGGACTCACGGGAATATATCACAACACAACTCTACAAATAAAATAAGTCATACTAGCATCATATTACAAGCCAGGGGCCTCGAGGGCTCGAATACAAGAGCTCGATCATAGACGAGTCAGCGGAAGCAACAATATTTGAGTACAGACATAAGTTAAACAAGTTTTCCTTAAGAAGGCTAGCACAAACTGGGATACAGATCGAAAGAGGCGCAGGCCTCCTGCCTGGGATCCTCCTAAACTATTCCTGGTCGTCGTCAGCGGGCAGCACGTAGTAGTAGGCACCTCCGGTGTAGTAGGAGTCATCGTCGAAGGTGGCGTCTGGCTCCTGGGCTCCAACATCTGGTTGCGACAACCAGGTAGAAAGGATAGATGAAAGGTAAGGAGAAAGCAACCGTGAGTACTCATCCAAAGTACTCGCAAGCAAGGAGCTACACTACATATGCATGGGTAAATGTGTAAAGGGCCATATCGGTGGACTGAACTGCAGAAAGCCAGAATAAGAGGGAAGCTAATCCTGTCGAAGACTACGCTTCTGGTCACCTCCATCTTGCAACATGTAGAAGAGAGTAGACTGAAGTCCTCCAAGTAGCATCGCATAGCATAACCCTAACCGATGATCCTCCCCTCGTCGCCCTGTGAGAGAGCGATCACCGGTTGTATCTGGCACTTGGAAGGGTGTGTTTTATTAAGTATCCGGTTCTAGTTGTCATAAAGTCAAGGTACAACTCCAAGTCGTCCTGTTACCGAAGATCACGGCTATTCGAATAGATTAACTTCCCTGCAGGGGTGCACCACATAACCCAACACGCTCGATCCCATTTGGCCGGACACACTTTTCTGGGTCATGCCCGGCCTTGGAAGATCAACACGTCGCAGCCCTACCTAGGCACAACAGAGAGGTCAGCACGCCGGTCTAAATCCTATGGCGCAGGGGTCTGGGCCCATTGCCCATTGCACACCCGCATGTTGCGTACGCGGCCGGAAGCAGAACTAGCCCCCTTAATACAAGAGCAGGCTTACGGTCCAATCCGGCGCGCGCCACTCAGTCGCTGATGTCACGAAGGCTTCGGCTGATACCACGACGTCGAGTGCCCATAACTGTCCCCGCGTAGATGGTTAGTGCGTATAGGCCAGTAGCCAGACTCAGATCAAATACCAAGATCTCGTTAAACGTGTTAAGTATCTGCGAACGCCGACCAGGGCCAGGCCCACCTCTCTCCTAGGTGGTCTTAACCTGCCCTGTCGCTCCGCCACAAAGTAACAGTCGGGGGCCGTCGGGAACCCAGGCCCACCTCTACCGGGATGGAGCCACCTGCCCCTTCAGCCCCCATCTCCGAACAGTATCATAAGTAATGTAACTGTGTAAAGTATATAGTATATGCCCGTGATCACCTCCCGAAGTGATCACGGCCTAGTAGTATAGCATGGCAGACGGACAAGAGTGTAGAGCCACTGATGGAACACTAGCATCATATACTAAGCAGTAGGATAGCAGGTAATGGTAACAACAGTAGTAGCAAGGACGGGCTATGCATCAGGATAGGAATAACGGAAAGCAGTAACATGCTACACTACTCTAATGCAAGCGGTATAGAGAAGAGTAGGCGATATCTGGTGATCAAAGGGGGGGCTTGCCTGGTTGCTCTGGCAAGAGAGAGGGGTCGTCAATGTAGTCGATCACAGGGGTACCGGCATCGGCCTCAGGGTCTACCGGAAAGAAGTAATGGAGGGGGAACACAATAAATAACAGAGCAATCAAATGTAACACAAAGCAAGATGCGGCAATACGCGGTGCTAGGTATGTCCTAACACGGTATTATGTGATACCGGCGAAAGTGGGAAACATCCGGGAAAGTATTCCCGGTGTTTCGCGTTTTCGCACAAATGAACCGGAGGGGAAAAGTTGCGAGTTTGCTATGCTAGGGATGTGTGGTTGACAAACAGGCTGCGTAACCGGATTCGTCTCGTCGTTCTGAGCAACTTTCATGTAGAAAGTATTTTAATCCGAGTTACGGATTAAAAGATATGATTTTTTGAAGATTTTATTAATTTCTGGTATTTAATTAATTATTTAAATTAATTCGAAAATGAATTAATGACATCAGCATGATGTCATGCTGACGTCAGCAGTCAACAGAGTTGACTGGGTCAAACTGACATGTGGGTCCAGTGGGACCCACCTGTCATACCCTTTTTAGGTTAATTAGGTCTTAGTTAAACTAAGTACTATTTAATTAAACTAACTAGTTAATTAGCTTAATTAAACATGATTAATTAACTTAATTAATTCACTTATTGATTAATTAATTAATGTAATTATTATTTATTTATTTATTTTTAATTCTTTTTTTTAATAAAGTTCTGGGGCGTGGGCCCCACATGTCTGTGGCCCTAAGGGCCTAGCGGGCACAGGGCGGTGCGAGCGCGGGCACCGCCCGAACGGGCGTGGGCGCTGGGTGCCCGAGACGGTCCAGGCGCGGCCCGCTGCACGGTGGGAGTGGTAGCGCGCCGATGAGGTTTGGCCGGGGCGCCACCGGCCGGAGTAGTGCGGGCGGGGGCATTGGTCAAAGGTGGCGGCGGCGGTGAGCGCAGCAGCGCACGGGAGGCCGCGCAGGGCAGTGGGCGAGGCCGACGCGAGAT
>NC_041392.1:462590994-462598790 GCF_002162155.2 Triticum dicoccoides | reverse complement strand
GGGCCGGGGTGCCGGAGTTGGCCGCGGGTGTAGCGGCGTCGCCGGCGCAGGGGGGATTCGGTGGCCGCATCGGAGGCGGCAGGGGGGCTGGGGGCCACGGCAGGTGCGTTGCGCAGGCACGGCGCGGTGAGCGCGCATCGGACGCGGCCGGAGCGCGTCAACCGGGGGCGAGATCGGAGGGGACCGCGGCGACAAGCGCGAGCGCGCGAGGGAGAGGGAGGGAGCAAGGCGGGGCTCACATCGGGCATGTAGGGAACGGGGCAGTGGGGCTTGGGGAGGACGACGGCGATGACGTGCGTAGGAGGGAGGCAGACCGGTGAGGTGGAGGAGGCAGTCCGGCGAGGGAGCTCCGGCGTCGGGCATGACAGGCGCAGCGCCTCGAGCCAGCGAGGGAGGGGATGAGGACGAGCGACGATGGTGTAGGCGAGTGGCTTGAGGAGAGGAGGAGGCCTCGGCGAGGTTTTCGGGCGGCGGTGGTGCGATGCACAGCGACGAGGCGATGGGGACGGCGTCGAGGGGGTTTCGTCCCCGATCCAGATTTGGATCGGGAGACGGGGAACGTGGGAGCGAGTGGGGGGGGATGGTGCATTGGGGGTTAGGGTTTGGTCGCCCAGGGGTTATGGGGGAGTGGGGGGCGGCCTGGGCCTGTGGCCGAATGGGCCGGCCTGCTGGGCCGAAGCCTAGTGGGGGCCTTTCTCTCTTTCCTTTTTTTGTTTGTTTCTGTTTTTTGTAGTTTCTTTTGTTTTATTTATTTTTAGTTTTATAAAATATACCACTAGCCCCTAAATTAGTATTTATAAATACTCTATTGCCACATTAATTTCTCATACCTAATAAAATAGTTTAATGTTTTAATATTTATAAAATGCATCTAATTATTTGTATAAGCCACTGTTTTATTTAGTTTAGTGCTTTTAATTATTTTCTAAAAATTTGATCCTCCACCATAATTACCTAAGCATTATTTGCCACCTCTAGAACATTTTAATTTTAATGTTTGAAAACTTTACCATTTGACTTGATTTTGAATTTTTGAATTCGAACGGGATTGAACCATCGTGAGATTTACAACAGTAAGAGTGGTTATGTGGCATCATTAGCAGAGGTTACTGTAGCTTGATTATCCGGGCGTCACAATTCTCCTCCACTACAAGAAATCTCGTCCCGAGATTTAAGAGGGGAGTAGGGGGAAGTTCTGGTTACAAAATTCTAACGTGTCTTCTCGGTCTTGGTTGCCCTTCTTGAAGAGGTTGATCCATAGCGTTGATGTCTTCATTTCTCTACATCCATGCATCATGAGGAAGCTGTCGTCCTTCCTTTGGGAACTCCATCGTACTTACAGAGGAGTACAGGATGGGTATACCGGAAGAATGGAATTCTGCATGGTTGCTTATCCGGTAGATAATCATTAGGGAACGTGGCGAAAAGTAACTCTCGAATTGAAATTTACGAAAATATCGAGAGCAAGGTAAGGAGGTAACATGGGAAGTTTCGAGCGGGCATGCAATCGCTTGATGCCTGAAACAGGGCGTAAATGGGGTTCAAAGCAATGGGAATAAGTATTGTGTCCGATACCAGAATAGATCACTAGGATGGTGGTCCGTGAATTACATACAAGGCCACGCACGAGGAATAACTTTAGGAACAGGGGGTGTACAGGAGAGTCAGGTTTCGATCCTGTGGAACTGTGGGTTATGGGCCCACCATGTGGGTTAAAGTAGGAAGGGCAGTGACGTCTTGCAAGATCATGTAAGCAAGGCATGTCAGAGGATAGCCTGTCAGCTATGTCGGCAACAACATCGATACCAAGGGCGAGGGATGAAGAGAGCCATTTTCCTGCTCGTTGAACGAGGCGGACCAGTAGGCAAAGTTCTCGTCCATCGGTGGTTACCGGAATGTCATCAACAAAAGCAACAGGGTCTTTCTGACAGAATTGTGCACCGAGTTGGTTACATAAGCAGGGAATTGTTACTGCTTAGATCATATTGATCGCAAGAAAGGTTAAAGAAAACAATGGAAAGGAAAATGTGTTTAAACATATATTTCAGGGGTATATCCTTTCCAAGGATAAGCAGAGCATGATATCCATGACAGGATAGTAAGTAGAAAACCATTTAGGTAAGGGGAGAGGATTTCATGACATAGCCCAAACAACGGTATTTGGATAATGGACAGAGAAAATTTAGCATTGTTCTTCAAATGCTCTTATTGAAAATCGGAGTACCATAGACATGCTTCGAGGTAGCATTGCCATGGTCTTCAAGCAAAGGTCAGACTCTGGATACACGAAGGGATTCATCATTAAGCCAAGGAGAGGATGAGGAGGTGGCTGATGGACTTAGCGATAATTCAACGGGGTATCCAAAAAGATGGATTTCCACAGTTATGTGAACAAGGGGATAACATTTGTCAGATCAAATGATATAATGATGTATGCTCAAGGAAAACATACACAATTAATCATTGGTTAAAAGGTGTACCCAAAATATGGGCTGGGTTGCACAACCAACGTCGGAATGGCGATTGAGCAACCAACACACTAAATTGGAATTATTGTCCATTAACTCTGAAGCAATAGGGTAGCTAGAGATAATAAATTCTCACAACAGAGTTCACTCAACACGGGGACTAAGAAAAGAATGGTGATGGCGAGATGCATCACTGTACCAAGAATTTTTAAGAGGTGGTGAAATTCTCACCACATTCTTGACAAAAAGAGATGGTAATACTCCAAGGTAAAACAGATCATGAGATAGATAGCGAGGAGCTTAAGGTACAACACAAAACAATAAACAAGTTTGTGTTGGGGGAAGGCAAGAACGTTGCCGATGATAACACAAAGCATTGAGGGGCAAGGATGGTATTTCCCATCATGAATTCAATTGATAACCTGAAAGAGCTCAGAATGCGGATGATGATCACGACACATTTGTCGAGAGATTCCATGAAGATGTAATCGAGCAGCGATGACATCAAGTCAAAGGTATGATGAAGAGGAAGGTTATTGGAACCATGGGTACGACACAAACTTGAAATCAAGTTTGTTGTTCGAGGAGAATTGATATGACGAGGAAGATCGACTCATGATTTGCTCATCATCGAAAATTGTGCTCCGGGAAAAGAACCAGGTAGCACAATAAAAATTTAGCACGATAAGGATATAGCCGATCCGGCTAGGAATAACATGATCGAGTACAAACTCGTAAGTAAAGAAGATTACTAAGAGTTGTCTAATCGCGATGTAGACTCAATTTAGTTATCGGTGTACTCGAGTGATTAACCACTCAGAACCCAGGAAAAAATGAAATTAGTGAGAATGTAGTACTTGATGAAGAACTCATAAGAAGATATGATGTTCTGTGATAACCTCGAGATACCAGGGGGTAATACTCGACGATAGATCAAAGTAGAGGTGGGACTGGGGTATTGCTCTATAGAAGACAAGTGCTTACACTTGCACAAGAAATGGTATTTAAAGAAGAACATGGTCGGAACCACGATTGCAAAAGGCCAGATCCCAGATATAAGATGAACTTATACCAAGGGAATAATTAATTTAAGAGAAGCTTTAATGATAAGATCTACATCGTGTCCATGGGCATGAACACAAAGTTCAAGGTCGACTCCCACTTCTTCAATGCATAACCTTTCATTCACTGCTCTAGATAAAGATGATCTCAGTGTCAAAACCTACCTGCTGAATTACCAGAGGAGTATGACCTGTGAAAACTTTTGGGTTCACACATATTAAGGAAGGCATAGGTTCAACCCGTCAGGGTATCGTGGAAACATATACCACAAGCTTCAATAGTAAATATCACCAGCTCAAAAGTAGAGCATGGTTGGCCAAATCAGAGAACGGGATTTACCAATGGTATTATGTATCCAGAAAAGAACTTCTCGAGGTTTTTGTATACGAAGGACACTGTCAGATGATACTTCAACAAAGGACTTGATGGTTCATAACGAGCTGATGTGAGCATCGGCACACAACCAGAGGAAGAATCAAGGCAAGGGCCTTAGATTATAGAAACAACTGACTAATTCCAAGCTCAAATGCAAAGGAAATATGATTTCCAAATCAAAGGATCAGAAGCAAACGCTCTGATCAAGGATGGATAAATTCAATAGACCTAAGGGTAAAATTGACGGCAAATAGATTGGTCGAGAACAAGATCATGTTCAAAATGACGCCTGAGCCGGAAGGATAATTTAAAAGGATCAACTGACGATTGCGTGCATTCGCACTCATGTTGAATCAATAGGATCAAAATGACGGGGTCTAAGGATACTAACGAATATTGCCAGACATATGGAAAGCATCCATAATGCAAGCAGACAAGTATTGCAGAGCAATAAGCTACTGAGGAATTTTGAAGGATCGAATAGTACTTCAAAGACAATTGTGAAACACATGAACAACTGGGGATGAGCGGATACTCGATAAGGGCGAGAAATTATCCGTAGGGGTATTCAGGTGGCAAGGAACTGCAAGGCAGTGATCTCAAAGGATTCTTGGGACAACAAAGAGTATTTCGGGACATATTGTAATAACAAGATCAACGGGGAATGATTGTATGAATGGAAAGTGTATGCAGTTTTCATAGGGGTTGACGGTGGAAGGAAATCGCAAATGCGATGGTACAAAGACTCCAGAGAACATCGTAGAGTAACTTCGGAATCTTCTAGTGCAGCAGGCGATTATCTAAAGTGAGGGGCTCTCCAGGAGAAAGTACTTGCGAGAACATAAAGTTAGTTTTGTTTTTAGCAAAATCATTTAACCCGAATAGAAGAGAGCTCAGAGTCCCAGAGTAAAGATCGAGGAGTAAAAGATCCTAATACCACCCAATGGCGACATGGGCTCGTAAGCCACACAGTCATGTTAGTAAAAGTTTTGCAATCATTAGACTCGACTTCGGCCAAGGAGTGTGGAAGGGGGATTCCTACAGGCAGTCGGCTCTGATACCAACTTGTGACGCCCCCGATTTGACTGTACACTAATCATACATGCAAACGTGTACGATCAAGATCAGGGACTCACGGGAAGATATCACAACACAACTCTACAAATAAAATAAGTCATACTAGCATCATATTACAAGCCAGGGGCCTCGAGGGCTCGAATACAAGAGCTCGATCATAGACGAGTCAGCGGAAGCAACAATATCTGAGTACAGACATAAGTTAAACAAGTTTGCCTTAAGAAGGCTAGCACAAACTGGGATACAGATCGAAAGAGGCGCAGGCCTCCTGCCTGGGATCCTCCTAAACTATTCCTGGTCGTCGTCAGCGGGCAGCACGTAGTAGTAGGCACCTCCGGTGTAGTAGGAGTCGTTGTCGAAGGTGGTGTCTGGCTCCTGGGCTCCAACATCTGGTTGCGACAACCAGGTAGAAAGGATAGAGGAAAGGGAAGGAGAAAGCAACCGTGAGTACTCATCCAAAGTACTCGCAAGCAAGAAGCTACACTACATATGCATGGGTAAATGTGTAAAGCGCCATATCGGTGGACTGAACTGCAGAAAGCCAGAATAAGAGGGGGATAGCTAATCCTGTCGAAGACTACGCTTCTGGTCACCTCCATCTTGCAACATGTAGAAGAGAGTAGACTGAAGTCCTCCAAGTAGCATCGCATAGCATAACCCTAACCGATGATCCTCCCCTCGTCGCCCTGTGAGAGAGCGATCACCGGTTGTATCTGGCACTTGGAAGGGTGTGTTTTATTAAGTATCCGGTTCTAGTTGTCACAAGGTCAAGGTACAACTCCAAGTCGTCCTGTTACCGAAGATCACGGCTATTCGAATAGATTAACTTCCCTGCACCACATAACCCAACACGCTCGATCCCATTTGGCTGGACACACTTTTCTGGGTCATGCCCGGCCTTGGAAGATCAACACGTCGCAGCCCTACCTAGGCACAACAGAGAGGTCAGCACGCCGGTCTAAATCCTATGGCGCAGGGGTCTAGGCCCATCACCCATTGCACACCTGCACTTTGCGTACACGGCCGGAAGCAGAACTAGCCCCCTTAATACAAGAGCAGGCTTACGGTCCAATCCGGCGTGCGCCACTCAGTCGCTGACCTCACGAAGGCTTCGGCTGATACCACGACGTCGAGTGCCCATAACTGTCCCCGCGTAGATGGTTAGTGCGTATAGGCCAGTAGCCAGACTCAGATCAAATACCAAGATCTCGTTAAACATGTTAAGTATCTGCGAACGCCGACCAGGGCCAGGCCCACCTCTCTCCTAGGTGGTCTCAACCTGCCCTGTCGCTCCGCCACAAAGTAACAGTCGGGGGCCGTCGGGAACCCAGGCCCACCTCTACCGGGATGGAGCCACCTGCCCCTTCAGCCCCCATCTCCGAACAGTATCATAAGTAATGTAACTGTGTAAAGTATATAGTATATGCCCGTGATCACCTCCCGAAGTGATCACGGCCCAGTAGTATAGCATGGCAGATGGACAAGAGTGTAGAGCCACTGATGGAACACTAGCATCCTATACTAAGCAGTAGGATAGCAGGTAATGGTAACAACAGTAGTAGCAAGGACAGGCTATGCATCAGGATAGGAATAACGGAAAGCGGTAACATGCTACACTACTCTAATGCAAGCAGTATAGAGAAGAGTAGGCGATATCTGGTGATCAAAGGGGGGGCTTGCCTGGTTGCTCTGGCAAGAGAGAGGGGTCGTCGATGTAGTCGATCACAGGGGTACCAGCATCGGCCTCAGGGTCTACCGAAAAGAAGTAACGGAGGGGGAACACAATAAATAACAGAGCAATCAAATGTAACACAAAGCAAGACGCGGCAATACGCGGTGCTAGGTATGTCCTAACGCGGTATTATGTGATACCGGTGAAAGGGGGAAACATCCGGGAAAGTATTCCCGGTGTTTCGCGTTTTCGGATAGATGAACCGGAGGGGAAAAGTTGCGTGTTTGCTATGCTATGGATGTGTGGCTGGCAAACGGGCTGCGTACCCGGATTTGTCTCGTCGTTCTGAGCAACTTTCATGTAGAAAGTATTTTAATCCGAGTTACGGATTAAAAGATATGATTTTCTAAAGATTTTATTAATTTCTGGTATTTAATTAATTATTTAAATTAATTCGAAAATGAATTAATGACATCAGCATGATGTCATGCTGACGTCAGCAGTCAACAGAGTTGAGTGGGTCAAACTAACATGTGGGTCCAGTGGGACCCACCTGTCATACCCTGTTTAGGTTAATTAGGTCTTAGTTAAACTAAGTACTATTTAATTAAACTAACTAGTTAATTAGCTTAATTAAACATGATTAATTAACTTAATTAATTCACTTATTGATTAATTAATTAATGTAATTATTATTTTTTTATTTATTTTTAATTCTTTTTTAATAAAGTTCTGGGGCGTGGGCCCCACATGTCTGTGACCCTAAGGGCCTAGCGGGCACAGAGCGGTGCGAGCGCGGGCACCGCCCAAACGGGCATGGGCGCTGGGTGCCCGAGACGGTCCAGGTGCGTCCCGTCGCACGGTGGGAGTGGTAGCGCGCCGGTGAGGTTTGGCCGGGGCGCCACCGGCCGGAGCAGTGCGGGCGGGGGCATTGGACAAAGGTGGCGGCGGCGGTGAGCGCAGCAGCGCGCGGGAGGCCGCGCGGGGCAGTGGGCGAGGCCGACGCGAGATGCGGGCGCAGGGGAGCAGGGCGCGGGGGCCGGGGTGCCGGAGTTGGCCGCGGGTGTAGCGGCGTCGCCGGCGCAGGGGGGATTCGGTGGCCGCATCGGAGGCGGCAGGGGGGCTGGGGGCCACGGCAGGTG
>NC_041392.1:462588518-462590148 GCF_002162155.2 Triticum dicoccoides | reverse complement strand
GGATCGGGAGACGGGGAGCGTGGGAGCGAGTGGGGGGGGGAATGGTGCGTTGGGGGTTAGGGTTTGGTCGCCCAGGGGTTATGGGGGAGTGGGGGGGGCGGCCTGGGCCTGTGGCCGAATGGGCCGGCCTGCTGGGCCGAAGCCAAGTGGGGGCCTTTCTCTCTTTCCTTTTTTTTGTTTGTTTCTGTTTTTTGTAGTTTCTTTTGTTTTATTTATTTTTAGTTTTATAAAATATACCACTAGCCCCTAAATTAGTATTTATAAATACTCTATTGCCACATTAATTTCTCATACCTAATAAAATATTTTAATGTTTTAATATTTATAAAATGCATCTAATTATTTGTATAAGCCACTGTTTTATTTAGTTTAGTGCTTTTAATTATTTTATAAAAATGTGATCCTCCACCATAATTACCTAAGCATTATTTGCCACCTCTAGAACATTTTAATTTTAATGTTTGAAAACTTTACTGTTTGACTTGATTTTGAATTTTTGAATTCGAACGGGATTGAACCATCGTGAGATTTACAACAGTAAGAGTGGTGACGTGGCATCATTAGCAGAGGTTACTGTAGCTTGATTATCCGTGCATCACAAAAGGGTGGTCTGTGATGTTCAAAATTCCAATGCACAACTTTGACCGCGTAGGCCCACGGTTGGGCGCGTCGTTGAAGATCGATGAGTGGGTCCAGAACTCAAGAACCACCTGGAAGTGGCCAAATATATGTAGGGATATTGGGTGTGATGTTTAAAACTTTAAATACACAATGCATAACTTTGGTGGCACCTGCCTCGCAAACCCGAAAGCAGCCTTGGACATATCTATAATGACATAATGTCATAGCTCTAGCTAGGATGCTTGGCCCACCACCTCCCACTTCGTGTCAGCGGGGCGGATGCACGTAGTGATACTTCGCTCATACATGCATGTCGCGATGAACTACCATAAGACGAACCAATGAATCTATCATCTGGTCAAACGACAACTGTTGTTGTCAATAAACCACTTGGGCCAATAGATTGAACCATCATAAAAATCGCACTAGAGGGACCACAAAACCAGCACCTCTTGCATGCGGCCAAAAATGATGTACGTCGGGAAGGGGTAATGTGTGTTTTCAATATATAATAATGTACAATTTAGATGTGGTGCCTACCTCTCGGTACAGATAACAACCATGAAGGCAAGGTAGTTAAGGACGAGATACACAGGGTACAATGTAGGTTGAACCTAGCAATCCGAGCATGTGGGAGGGAATCCTGACAACACATGAGCTCGAACTTTGGTTGAGCGACATGTTATGGTGACTGGCCCTAACACAAACTAGGAGGAATCCATTCATGGCCAACACATACCCTCGTTATCGGTCAAAGGGATGATATATATACACTCAGGGAGCCCACAGATATGTGTGTCGTCACAAAAAACCGCACAAGGGAGACGTGGTCGATCAGAAGACCCCGTATACACTGCATGCGTCCTGAAAATATGTATGGGTACGGTGGTGTGTGATGTGTTTAAATCCCGAATGCACAACTTCGATGGGCCACCAATAACATTACAAACCAAACACCGTACGCGACTCTAAGCTTGGTTCAATACATATGATGTTGGTTTCTCAACTT
>NC_041392.1:462532232-462588344 GCF_002162155.2 Triticum dicoccoides | reverse complement strand
GGGGGGGGGGGTTGTCCCATGCATGCGCTCAAACTTTATTTGGTCTAGCATGGCACACATCTATACCCCTATATAGTGTGCGAATAACTTTGAAAGTTGGTCATTGGATGAGGCCAATCTAACGGTACAGAGATGGCAAATCTGAGCACTACTGGCCGTTGGATATCATCTACATTCCACCAGATTCTGCCATATATACAATCTAGAAGACTCCATGGTTGAACTTAAGCATAATGCACAAACCTCAAAACACAAGCACTTCTCCTTTGTTCTAGAATCTTCCATATCTTAATTGCCCAAACTTTCTTTAAATGAATTGTCACTATTTGTTTTTACTTTATGCTTTACAATCCACAATTCCATGAATCTTAAAATAGCTTTTTACAAAACTAATTGATTTTGAATGAGATGAACTATGAGAATTAAACGAACATATACATCATGCATATATGACTCAAAGCTTACATGCTATTGTGTGGTATTAATTCATAATTTGGTTACCAAATCTCATGCGGGCAATGCACGTGTACCTTACTAGTATCAATAGGAAACTATCATGCGACCTGGAAAAGGTTTATATAATCCCCACATCAAGTCAATCAATCTTTAATTTTTTAGAGCAAAAAATAACCCAAAAAAACATAGTCTACAAATTAGCAAAACAAGGATCCCAAGGTTTATATAATTGCCATGATAGCTCACTATAGAGATATATTATATCTCTATAAGGACTGTGTCATGGCATTTAAATGAAGTTTGAGATATGCAACTTCCCACCGGGTCACCCATCCTTGGACTACTCCAGCCCAAGCATGCATAACTTCTGCGTTCTATTCGACTAGGCTAGCAGATGGGAAGCAGCCCCTTCTGATAGGAATTTCCTCCTTGCCATTAAGGCGTTTCACGCTGGTCACCCTATGGGACCTAGTCCCTCCTATCACACACATTTGTGCTTTTAGAAACTGTGTGCGATATTTACATGGCCGGTGTGTCGCTGCTAGCCTTCAATGAGCACTGACACTGGTAGTGGGAAAACGATGGGAGAAGAAGCGGGAAACCGATGAGAGGAGTGGTGGGAAATAGTAGCCTATTTAGAAAACGTAATAGAGAAGGAAGCATGAGCTAGCACGATGCATGCGCACAGTGCTTACCCATGTACCGCATGTGCTGTTGGAAGGGTTGAGGGTTGCCGTTCGATCTGGGAGCACCTAACCGTGCACACGTATGATCCATGGGGTTTGGGCTTTGGCCAATCAGAACGCACGACTTAGATCACGCGGTTTGCTAGGTACACAACTTTCGTGAATGAACTGTGTGCTATTGGAAAACATTTCGTGAGAAGAATCTCAGTTTTTAAATCCCCGTAAATATAAAACTCACCCAAAAATCGTGAAACCTGGCATGGTGTCACGACATGGCACATATATGTCGAGGATTTTTTTGTCCATTTTGGTGCAAGTTTTATTACAAGCCTCTTACAAACCGGAGCTTCTATCAAAGAAGCCTCATTGTTCCGGTAGGGAAACATGTCCCCCTTGTGTGCGAAACGTAATCACTGCCTATTTTCGCCTTGTATTTTCTTCTATGGGCAACTTGGAACGACGAGATATCCGTGCTGAAATTTAAACTTAATCATGGTTCGTTTGGCCTTTTTATACACTAATTGAGTTTCCTAGGCATTTAATGTCCATAATTCAAATCTGAACTTCAAATACCTTCTTCAGTTCACCAAAATGGCTAGAAAATTTATACATGTGTCCTTGGGTGCATGTTTAGGTCCCATGCTAGGAATGGGAACGAATTACAACCATATCGGCGTCCTGGCTCGTCCTCAAACATTTGGAATCTCGGTTTTTAAATCCCCGTAAATCCTAAACTCACCCGAAAGTCATCAAAGGTGGCACGGTGTCACGTCATGGCACATATATGTCATGGTAAAAACATTGTCTAATTTGGGCCAAGCTTTATTATAAACCTCCTACAAACCGGAGCTTCTCTCAAAGAAGCCTCGTGGTTCCGATAGGGAAATGTGTTCCCCTTGTGGGAGAAACATAATCACTGCCTCTTTTCACATTGTATTTTCTTCTACGGGAAACATGGAACAACAGGATATCTGTGCTGAAATTTAAACTTATTCAGGGTTCCTTTGGCCTTTTTATACACTAATTGAGTTTCCTAGGCATTTAATGTCCATAATTCAAATCTGGACTACAAATACATGCTCTAGTTCACCAAAATGGCTAGAAAAATTATACATGTGTACTTGGGTGCATGTTTAGGTCCCATGCCAGGAATGGGAACGAATTACAACCATACCGGCGTCCTGGCTCGTCCTCAAACATTTCAAATCTCGGTTTTTGAATCCCCATAAATCCTAAACTCACCAGAAAGTCATCAAAGTTGGCATGGTGTCATGTCATGGCACATATATGTCATGGTAAAAACATTGCCAATTTGGGCCAAGCTTTATTACAAACCTCTTACAAACCGGAGCCTATCACAAGAACCCTAGTGGTTTCGATAGGGAAATGTATCCCCTTGTGGGCCAAACGATAATCGCTCCCTCTTCTAGCCTCGTATTTTCTTCTACACGCAACACGGAACAACGTGAAATTCGCGCTGAACTTTGAAATTATTCATGGTTTGTTTGACCTTTTTATTCATTAATTAAGTTTTCTAGGCATTTAATGTCCACAATTCAAATCCGAACTACAAATACATGCTCCAGTGCACCAATATGGCTAGAAAAAGCGTACATGTGTCCTTGGGGTGCATGTTTAGGTCCCATGGAACGAATGGGAATGAATTCAACCATCTCGCCGTCCTGGCTTGGCCACAAACATTGCGAATCTCGGTTTTTAAATCTTTGTAAATCCAAAACTCGCCAGGAAATCATGAAAATTGGCATGGTGTCACTACATGGTACATATAATTGTCTAATTTGGTCGAAGCTATATTACAAGCCTCTTACAAATCGGAGCCTATCGCAACCCTCGTGGTTCCGGTAGGGAAACATGCCCCTCTTGTGGGCGAAACGATAATCACTGCCTCTTCTCGCCTTGAACTATGTTTTCTACAGACAACATAGAATAACAGGAGTGTTGTGCTGAAATTTGAAACTGTTCAGGGTTCATTTGGCCATTGTATATATCAATTAAGCTTTCTAGGCATTTAATGTAGTGCATAATTCAAATTTGAACCACAAACACATGCTCTAGTGCAGCAAAATGGGTGGGAAATCATACATGTGTCATTGGGTGCATGTTTAGGTCTGATTTAAGGAATGGGAATGAATTACAAACTTCTCGTCATCCTAAAACATTGATAATATCGGTTTTTAAATCCCAGCAAATCAAAAACTCATCCAAAAAACATGAAACTTGGCATGGTTTCATGACATGGCACATATATCCCGTGGTAAAACAATCATCCAGTTTGAGACGAGGCACACACATTAATTGCCAACAAAGTCCTTTTTGAAACAAATAGATGACACGTTAATATCGCAAACGGTTGTATTATATGAATCGTGTCAAAATTTAACCATACTCGGTGGCGTGCGTGCATCTTTTTGATTAGACGGGACGAGAGCGAGAAGTCCACCGTGCAGGCTCGACGGGACGCGTGCGAGTAGTCCGCTGCACAGGCTCGACGAGACGCATGCTTCCTGTCCACCTCGCAGAATCGACGAGACACGTGCGAGCAGCAAGCCCTCCCATGCTCACCGGGAAGCGAGCTCTTTGACCTCCATGCACCAGCCGCCTCCTGCTGAGGGAGTCCTGGATTAGGGGGTGTCCGGGTAGCCGGACTATACTTTCAGCCGGACTCCAGGACTATGAAGATACAAGATTGAAGACTTCGTCCCGTGTCCGGATGGGACTTTCCTTGGCGTGGAAGGCAAGCTTGGCGATGCGGATATTCAAGATCTCCTACCATTGTAACCGACTTTGTGTAACCCTAACCCTCTCCAGTGTCTATATAAACCGGAGGGTTTTAGTCCGTAGGACAACTTCATCATACAACAATCATACCATAGGCTAGCTTCTAGGGTTTAGCCTCCTTGATCTCGTGGTAGATCTACTCTTGTACTACCCATATCATCAATATTAATCAAGCAGGACGTAGGGTTTTACCTCCATCAAGAGGGCCCGAACCTGGGTAAAACATCGTGTTCCTTGCCTCCTGTTACCATCCGGCCTAGACGCATAGTTCGGGACCCCCTACCCGAGATCCGCTGGTTTTGACATCGACACCCGCCTTGCTCACAACTTCTCCATTAATGGGTTAATTAAAGCACTTGGACGGAGGGTGTTTGCTTCTGATCCCATGGCAATATTTGCTTTTTTTCATGTTTTCAACTCGTATACCGGCCTAACTTAAATTGCCACATAGGGAAACAGATAATATGACCACAATAAAATGGCAACAGACAATACGACGAAAAATTTACAATGGCGCAGATAATAATTGTCTTACATATTCCGGATAATTTAAAATGCCACGTGTGGAAAAGCTCGGAAGACATGGGGGCAAGAGAAGAAGGAAATCACAGACAACGATCTGGGTCACTACTGTCTCTACTCGTCGATGGATCGCCGGGCGACGATATCCTCTAGCCCCTTCAATTCCTCAGGTCTTTGCTTGAAAGCAGCCACAGATTACTCCACCTCCTCCTCGTGCTCGATCTGGATCTTCCTCAAGTCACCCATCAGTTCCTCGACGACCGCTGTCAGCGTCATCCCCGAGGCACTGCTCTGCTCATGAAGCATCTTCCAGCCGGCGGCCTCTTCCTCCTTCTCAGCGAGCGCCTTGAGGAGCTTTGCATTTTCACCCATGAGTTGCTCGACGAGGTCGGTTGCCTTGTCAACTTAGGCATCACTAATCTTCAGCAGCTTCATCAAGCCGTCAACCGGCTCATGATGCTTAATGACACCAGTGAGAATGTCATCGTCGCCGGCTCAGGACTTCAGGAACGCCAGCTTGTGGCGATGGCCGACACTGCGAGTGCACTTGTGAGAGCCCTCGCATGCCCCTGAGATCTCATTTGAGGGCTCCGCGGCGCGCCAGGACATCTCTGCTGTAGCTACAGCTTCGCGGCGGGACCTTTCTAGTGTTTCCGCGGCCTTGGTCTTTGCTGCCTGGTTATATGTCCACCCGAAACTCCTGCTACCGGTCATGGCGGAACGACTTGACAGGAAAGACCAGCTTTGTGGGTGATGAGGAGAGGAATTGTGAAGTTATTTTCGAGTGGGTAGTTTTTATAGCCCGGTGCTAAGTGTGAACACATATTAGTTTGATAGGTGTGAACATATTTGGAATTACTTATTACATTGCAATCTACAATGTGACGAGAAACAAGGTCAAAATTTATTGATGGCATGTAGAAGGTTGACCACATGGTTGCTCGTAGTTGAGGCAGCAGCGGCGCGCTCTTCTCGCGTCTGCGCCATTGAGGCGGCCGCGGCGCGCTCCGCTCTGGCGTCCTTGCGCGCACTCTGCTCGCCATTGAGGCAAATTTACAATGGCAACGGTTAATAATTCTTAATAGTTGTCTTACATATTCAGGATAATTTAAAATGCCACATGCAGCAAGGCCCATAACACTCACAACCTACATATGCATACAATTATAATAAAATATAGGCTAAAAGGCTGAGATGGCGGCCTTCCGACGACGGTCTTCTCGGACTCCATGATCAGCATAGCTGTCGGCGTTCTAGGTACCAGGGTACCCAGACTTGCCTACCTGCGGCCCACGGCGTGGCTCAATCGGCGGCCCGGTACGACACAGTTTCAGCAACAACAACCCAAGACCCTCGCGAGGGGCCATGCCTCGCGAGGCGGACGACACCTAGGCCTCCCTAGGGGGCGGCTTCACTAGGCTGGCTCCCGAGGAGCGGAGATACCAATGCAAGGTGCACCTCATGAGGTTCACGTGACGTGAGCCATGACGACCAAGGCCAGGCGGGCGCTAGTGGGCGCAGTGTAACAGTTTCCCCTTTGGTGCCAAGGAGGCAAGCGCAGACGAGGAGTCCCGAGGAATCAAGCAAATGTTTCCATATCGGTGCAACAAGACCAAGACCGCCAGGACGGAGGTCATCGCGGAGCCCACTGCAGCGTCACCACCAGAGCTTTTGCAGGCAAAGACTACTTTTGTCAGGATAACTTGTACAAGTTGTGTCCCTTTGACTTTGGCCGTTGTGGGATCCCTTCCTGCCTGCATTTGGGAAGAGGACCAAGGCCACTATAAATAGGACTTAGCCACCACCATAGAGGGCACAGATCATTCAGATCTTCCTCTCATCCACCAGCTTATCGAGCTCAAGAACACCTCACATGCTGAGGCTGTTCAACCATTGTACTAGTTCATCCTCAGCCCATCGAGGCAATCCAACACAAAGCTGGAGTAGGGTATTACACTGCAAGGTGGCCCAAACTAGGATAAACTGATGTGTCCCTTGTCCCTCGAGTTCGTCGAGCTAGGCTGTGGGATCCCTAGGCCGGCAGGCTGGGAAGAGGGAGTTCTCCGTACGCACCCCAGTGTTCGAACCTCTCAAGGGTCTGCGAAGCCCCGAATCCGACATTTGATGTGCCAGGTAGGGGTGCATCGAAGCTCCACCTTTCCGTCTGCCCCATCTCTCTACCCGCTCCATCTCTTCATTTGGCTTCCATGGCAGGCGCCGCCCCTCCGGCTGGATCGACCGACGCGCGCGGAGGTGCCGAGGACCTCCGAGCCTTCACCCCTGCTTTGCGGTGAGTGCGGTGGCCGCCCAAGTTCACGTCAGACCTGCCGCCCCGATACACTGGCACGGCGGACCCGGCGGGCTTCCTCCAGGCGTATGAGGAGGCCGTCTAGGTGGAAGGCGGCAATGACAAGGTTATGGCAAACTGGTTCCCCATGGCCCTCACTGGCGTAGCGCGCGCCTGGCTTCTCAGTCTGCCGGAATCTTCTGTGGCCTCCTGGGAGGAGCTGCGTGGCCTCTTCATCGCGCAATTCGTGGCACTGGCGCCCCACGCCGTCGCAGCCCTCCTCGGTGGTTCTCAGGCGCCGCCCTCAGACCGCCATATCAAGTTGTTCTTTCATCAAGCAGGTGTCGCGCGCGTTTGATAGGAAGCTCCTCCGGGATGGGCGGCACCTGATGCCGACCTCACCTTTGAGTCAAGAGGCCATCCTGTGACCACCGTAGGCGCAGGCGCACTCCCGATGCTCTCCACCCCCACCATCTATAACATGGCGCTAACCAAGACTCTCATCGATAGCGGGGCCAGACTCAACATGCTCTCCGTGGAAGCTTTTGGCTTGCTCCATGTATCGCATGGCCGGCTCCGCCCCAGCAAGCCATTCTCCAGGGTCGTCGACGGCTCCACCAGCCCTTTGGGACAAATTCGCCTCCCAGTCACTTTCGACACCCATGACAACTACCGCACCGAGCTCTTCGATTTCGACATCGCCCGCATCGGCCTCCCTTACAACGCCATCCTCGGGTACCCGGCCTTGGCCAAGTTCATGGCGGCAACCCACCCTGCCTACAACCTCATGAAGATGCCAGGAAGCAGTGGCGCCCTCACGGTGGCCGGGGACACCAAGGAAGCGCTGGCGGCTCTCAAGCTCGCCTTTAGGACCGTAGCTACCGCGCGGCCAGTCATGGGAGGAACCCCAGGGGCTCCGGGGGCCGCGCCAGCAAAAAAGAAGCAGTTGTTCTCTCAAGACCGGGCCGAGATGAAGCAGGTGCCGGTCGACCAAGATGGGGCATTGGGAGCCACCTTCACCATAGGTGCCAACGTCGCCCCGGACCAAGAAAAGGCGCTAGTCGATTTCTTGCGTGCGAACAAGGAGGTATTCACATGGGAGCCCAAGGACCTGGCTGGAGTCCCAAGGGGGATGATCGAGCATCACCTGAACTCGTGCCCCAATGTACGCCCAATGAAGCAGAAAGCGCGACGGCACTCCATAGAGAAGCAGTCCTTCATCATCCAGGAGACCCGCAAACTGCAAGAAGCTAGTGTCATCTGCGAGGTGCGATACCCGGAGTGGTTGGTGAACCCGGTCGTCGTAACCAAGAAAGGGTGGAGGAGCGCATGTGCGTCGACTTCACCAACCTCAACAAGGCGTGCCCTCAAGACCCCTTTCAGCTGCCACGCATCGACCAGATCGTCGACTCCACCGCCGAGTGCGGTCTACTGTGCTTCTTGGATGCATTCTCAAGGTACCACCAAATCAAGATGGTAGTACATGATGTCGATAAGACGGCCTTCCTGACCCCGTGTGGGGTGTACTACTGCATGCCCTTTGGGTTGCGTAACGCTAGAGTAACCTTCCAGCAGCTGATGCACATCACTCTGGGCCAGCAGCTCGGGAGGAACGCTGAGGCCTACGTCGACGACATAGTGGTGGAGTCTCGAGAGGCAAGGACCCTACCGAGGACCTAGAGGAGACATTCGCCAGCCTTTGCAAGGTGGACTTGCGGCTCAACCTAGAGAAATGCGTGTTTGGTGTCCCCTCCAGCAAGCCGTTGGGCTTTCTGGTGTCACACAGGGGAATCGAGGCAAACCCGGAGAAGGTCAAGGCGATAGAAAGGATGAGTCCGCCACAGACCCTTAAGGAAATGCAAAAGTTGGCGGGCAGTGTGACCGCGCTAGGGCGCTTCATCTCCAAGCTGGGGGAGCGCGCCCTCCCGTTCTTTAAGTTGATGAAGAAGAAGGGGTTGTTCGAGTGGACTCCGAAGGCCGACACCGCATTCCAAGATCTCAAGAGATATGTCACCAGCCCACTGGTGATGGTGGCGCCGCGTGCACTCAAGCCCCTGGTGCTTTACCTGGCCGCCATGCCTCACTCAGCCAGTGCGGCGCTGGTGGCTGTCAGGGAGGAGCACTAGTCCAAGGGCCTGCCACACAACTCCGTGTGCTCGGTCAAGACGACGCAACATCAAGGCGGCACTCCTGAGGCCATGGCTGCGCCAACAGGCGACCAAGCTCCCGAGGTCCACCAGCATCAGGAGGCGCCTAAGCCCCAGGAGGTCTCGGACTGCACCGACAATCCTGCCCTCGTCGAGCACCCGGTGTACTTCGTCAGAACAGTACTGTGGGATGCACGAGCAGGCTACCCCATGCCGCAGAAGCTCTTGCTCGCACTCCTCGTCGCCTCGCGCAAGCTGTGTCACTACTTCCAAGGCCACCCCATCAAGGTCGTTTCAGCTTACCCACTAGAGAGGGTGCTCCGGAGCCCCAATGCTGCAGGTAAGGTCGCTGAATGGAACGTCGAACTACAGGCATTTCAGCTGGAGTTCAGCACCACCAGGGTCATCAAGGGAGCCGCACTCGCCGACTTCATGGTGGCATGGACTGACGCCCCAGGACCGGAGCCATGCGAGGACCGATCGCTCTCACCGGGGAGCGAAGCATCAGACGGCTGGGTCATGTACTTCGATAGTGCCTTCGCACGGCAGGGTGCGGGGGCTGGAGCCGTGCTCGTTTCGCCTACTCAGGACAAGCTCTACTACATTGTGCAGCTCTACTTCCAGCATGTCGAAAAGGTCTCCAACAACATCGTAGAATACGAAGGCTTGATTGTCGGCCTCAAGGCTGCGACCGCTCTGGGTGTGAAGCACCTTACCATCAAGGGCGACTCCCAACTCCTCGTCAACTTCTCCAACAAGGTGTACAAGCCGAAGGATGAACACATGGAGGCATACTTGGCGGAGGTATGCAAGATGGAGAAACAATTCTTGGGCCTGGAGCTGCAGCACGTGCCCCGAGCATGAGTAAGGAAGCCAATGACATCGCCAAGAGAGCATCCAGGCGCCTGCCTCAGGAGCTCGGCGTCTTCTAGGAGCGGCTCTTCAAGCCTTCGGCGGCCCCTCCAGTCGCGGGGCCAGCACTGCCTCAGGAAGAGCTCCGACCAGCACCAACCTCGGGAGCCCCCGCCTGTGGCCCAGTGTAGGATCGAAAGTATGTCTAGAGGGGGGGTGATTAGACTACTTAACCAACTAAAAATCTAGCCTTTTCCCAACTTTAAGTTTTGGCAGATTTTAGCAAATTAGAACAAGTCAAGCAATCAACCAACACATGCAAGTCTAAGAGTATAGCAACGAAATGTAAAACATTGCATACGAAGCTAAAGGGAGGAGTTTGGAGGGAGCAAACGCAATGTATACACGGAGATTTTTGGCGTGGTTCCGATAGGTGGTGCTATCGTACATCCATGTTGATGGAGACTTCAACCCACGCAGGGTAATGGTTGCGCGAGTCCACGGAGGGCTCCACCCACGAAAGGTCCACGAAGAAGCAACCTTGTCTATCCCACCATGGCCATCGCCCATGAAGGACTTGCCTCACTAGGGTAGATCTTCACGAAGTAGGTGATCTCCTTGCCCATACAAACTCCTTGGTTCAACTCCACAATCTTGTCGGAGGCTCCCAAGTGACACCTAACCAATCTCGGAGACACCACTCTCCAAAAGGTAATAGATGGTGTGTTGATGATGAACTCCTTGCTCTTGTGCTTCAAATGATAGTCTCCCCAACACTCAACTCTCTCTCAAATAATTGGATTTTGTGGAAAGATGATTTGAGTGGAAAGCAACTTGGGGAAGGCTAGAGATCAAGATTCATATGGTTGGAATGGAATATCTTGGTCTCAACACATGGGAAGGTGGTTCTCTCTCAGAAAATGTATGTTGGAAGTGTAGGCACGTTCTGATGGCTCTCCTTCCTAATGAAGGAAGGGTGGAGGGGTATATAGCCTCCACACAAAATCTAAAAGTTACACACAAATCACCAAACTCGGTGGGACCGAATCATGAAACTCGGTCAGACCGATTTAGTTTGCAATGTGAATGTTAGGATTTTCGGTGGGACCGACATGTAAACTCGGTAGGACCGATTTCATTAGGGTTAGGGCATAACGTGATCTCGGTGAGACCGATCACATAAACTTGGAAGGAGCGATTTCTATAATAGGCAGACAGAGAGCTGGTCAGGCAAACTCGGTGGGACCGATTCGCTCATTTTGGTTGGACCGAAATGTTACAAAAGGGAAATAGAGAGTTTGTGTTGCGAACTCGGTGGGGCTGATCGCTCATCTCGGTTGGACCAAAATGTTACGAAGGGAAACGGAGAGTTTGCAATCCCATCTCGGTGAGACCGAGATCCCTATCGGTGAGACCTAAGTGACTAGGGTGTCTGGCAGTGGCTATGTCAAGTGAACTCGGTGGCGCCGGATAGATCAAATCGGCAAGGTCGAGTTTGACTTTTGGTTTGGGACATATGATGATATGAGAAAGTGGTTGAGGGCTTTTGGAGCATATCACTAAGCATTTTGAGCAAGCAAGCCATTAAGCAACACCTCATCCCCTATTAATAGTATTGGCTTTTCCTATGGATCCAGTGTGATGTTGGATCACTGAAATGTAAATGTTGAGTCTTCAGCTTGAGCCAATATGTGTCCTTAGCATTTTGAGGGGTCCATATTCCTAATCCATGCCATGCCAATCACCGAACTTTTTGAAATGATTATCTTGAAATAGCATTAGTTCAATGAGCTATATGTTGTTAGTAATTACCAAAACCACCCAGGGATAGTGCTACCTCTTGAGCACTGCGCTAGTTTTCCCCGAAGAGGAAGGGATGACACAGCAAAGTAGCGTAAGTATTACCCTCAGTTTTTTAGAACCAAGGTATCAATCCAGTAGGAGGCTACGCGCGAGTCCCTCGTACCTGCAGAAAACAAATGAATCCTCGCAACCAACGCGAATAGGGGTTGTCAATGCCTACACGACCACTTACGAGAGTGAGATCTGATAGATATGATAAGATAATATTTTTGGTATTTTTGTGATAAAGATGCAAAGTAAAATAAAGGCAAAGTAAAAAGCAAAGGAAATAACTAAGTAGTAGGAGATTAATATGAAAAAGATAGACCCGGGGGCCATAGGTTTCACTAGTGGCTTCTCTCGAGAGCATAAGTATTCTACGGTGGGTGAACAAATTACTGTTGAGCAATTGACAGAATTGAGCATAGTTATGAGAATATCTAGGTATGATCATGTATATAGGCATCACGTCCGAGACAAGTAGACCGACTCTTGCCTACATCTACTACTATTACTCCACTCATCGACCGCTATCCAGCATGCATCTAGAGTATTAAGTTAAAAACAGAGTAATGCCTTAAGCAAGATGACATGATGTAGAGGGATAAACTCATGCAATATGATGAAAACCCCATATTGTTATCCTCGATGGCAACAATACAATACGTGCCTTGCTGCCCCTACTATCACTGGGAAAGGACACTGCAAGATTGAACCCAAAGCTAAGCACTTCTCCCATTGCAAGAAAGATCAATCTAGTAGGCCAAACCAAACTGATAATTTGAAGATACTTGCAAAGATAACCAATCATACATAAAAGAATTCAGAGAAGATTCAAATATTATTCATAGATGGACTTGATAAGAAACCCACAATTCATCGGTCTCAACAAACACACCGCAAAAAGAAGATTACATCAAATAGTTCTCCATAAGAGAGGGGGAGAACATTGTATTGAGATCCAAAAAGAGAGAAGGAGCCATCTAGCTAATAACTATGGACCCGTAGGTCTGAGGTAAACAACTCACACTTCATCGGAGGGGCTATGGTGTTGATGTAGAAGCCCTTCGTGATCGATGCCCCCTCCGGCGGAGCTCTGGAACAGGCCCCAAGATGGGATCTCATGGATACAGAAAGTTGCGGTGATGGAATTAGGTTTTTCTCTCTGTATCTGATCGTTTGGGTGTACGTAGGTATATATAGGAGGAAGGAGTACGTCGGTGGAGCAACAGGGGGCCCACGATGGTGGAGGCCGTGCCTGGGGGGGTTAGGCGCGCCCCCTACCTCGTGGCCTCCTCTTTTGTGTCTTGACGTAGGGTCCAAGTCTCCTGGGTGTTATTCGTTGAGAAAATCACGTTCCCGAAGGTTTCATTCCGTTTGGACTCCGTTCGGTATTCCTTTTCTTCTAAACCCTAAAACAGGTAAAAAAACAACAATTCTAGGCTGGGCCTCCGGTTAATAGGTTAGTCCCAAAAATAATATAAAAGTGGATAATAAAGCCCAATAATGTCCAAAACAATAGATAATATAACATGGAGCAATCAAAAATTATAGAAACGTTGGAGACGTATCAAGCATCCCCAAGCTTAATTCCTGCTCATCCTCGAGTAGGTAAATGTTAAAAACGGAATTTTTGATGCGGAGTGCTACTTGGCATAATTTTAATGTAATTCTTCTTAATTGTGGTATGAATATTCAGATCCGAAAGATTCAAGACAAAAGTTTAATATTGACATAAAAATAATAATACTTCAAGCATACTAACAAAGCAATTATGTCTTCTCAAAATAGCATGGTCAAAGAAAGTTATCCCTACAAAATCATATAGTCTGGCTATGCTCCATCTTCACCACACAAAATATTTAAATCATTCACAACCACGATGACAAGCCAATCATTTGTTTCATACTTTTGACATTCTCAAAACATTTTCAATCTTCATGCAATACATGAGCATGAGCCATGGACATATCACTATAGGTGGAACATAATGGTGGTTGTGGAGAAGACAAAAAGGGAGAAGATAGTCTCACATCAACTAGGCATATCAACGGGCTATGGAGATGCCCATCAATAGATATCAATGTGAGTGGGTAGGGATTGCCATGCAACGGATGCACTAGAGCTATAAGTATATGAAATCTCAAAATGAAACTAAGTGGGTGTGCATCCAACTTGCTTGCTCATGAAGACCTAGGGCATTTTGAGGAAGCCCATGATTGGAATATACAAGCCAAGTTCTATAATGAAAAATTCCCACTAGTATATGAAAGTCATAACATAGGAGACTCTCTATCATGAATATCATGGTGCTACTTTGAAGCACAAGTGTGGTAAAAGGATAGTAACATTGTCCCTTCTCTCTTTTTCTCTCATTTCATTTTTTATTTGGGCCTTTTCTCTTCTTTTTAAGGCCTCTTTTCTTTCTTTTTTTTATTTTTTGTCCGGAGTCT
Organism: Triticum dicoccoides; assembly: GCF_002162155.2. Taxonomy (NCBI): domain Eukaryota; kingdom Viridiplantae; phylum Streptophyta; class Magnoliopsida; order Poales; family Poaceae; genus Triticum; species Triticum dicoccoides. The sequence goes on along the minus strand of NC_041392.1, from coordinate 462,574,300 downwards.
CATCCCGACTTGTGGGGGAATCATAGTCTCCATCATCCTTTCCTCACTGGGACAATCCTCTAATAATGATGATCATCACACTTTTATTTTTCTTACAACTCAACAATTACAACTCGATACTTAGAAAAAAATATGACTCTATATGAATGCCTCCGACGGTGTACCAGGATATGCAATGAATCAAGAGTGACACGTATGAAAGAATTATGAATGGTGGCTTTGCCACAAATACGATGTCAACTACATGATCATGCTAAGAAATATGACAATGATGGAGTGTGTCATAATAAATGGAACGGTGGAAAGTTGCATGGCAATATATGTCGGAATGGCTATGGAAATGCCATAATAGGTAGGTACGGTGGCTGTTTTGAGGAAGGTATATGGTGGGTGTATGATACCAGCGAAAGGTGCGCGATATTAGAGAGGCTAGCAAAGGTGGAAGGGTGAGAAAAGTGCGTATAATCCATGGACTCAACATTAGTCATAAAGAACTCATATACTTATTGCAAAAATCTATAAGTTATCAAAGCAAAGTATTACGCGCATGCTCCTAGGGGGATAGATTGGTAGGAAAAGACCATCGCTCATCCCCGACCGCCACTCATAAGGAAGAGAATCAAAAAATAAATCATGCTCCGACTTCATCACATAACGGTTCACCATACGTGCATGCTACGGGAATCACAAACTTTAACACAAGTATTTCTCAAATTCACAACTACTCAACTAGCACAACTTTAATATCACCATCTTTATATCTCAAAACAATTATCAAGCATCAAACTTCTCATAGTATTCAACACACTCATAAGAAAGTTTTATTATTAATCTTGTATACCAAGCATATTTAGGATTTTAAGCAAATTACCATGCTATTTAAGACTCTAAAAAGAATCTAAGTGAAGCATGAGAGATCAATAGTTTCTATAAAACAAATCCACCACCGTGCTCTAAAAGATATAAGTGAAGTACTAGAGCAAAACTACATAACTCAAAAGATATAAGCGAAGCACATAGAGTATTCTAACAAATTCCAAATCATGTATGGCTCTATCAAAAGGTGTGTACAGCAAGGATAATTGTGGTAAACTAAAAAGTAAAGACTCAAATCATACAAGATGCTCCAAGCAAAACACATATCATGTGGCGAATAAAAATATAGCTCCAAATAAAGTTACCGATAGAAGTAGCCGAAAGAGGGGATGCCTTCCGGGGCATCCCCAAGATTTGGCTTTTAGGTGTCCTTAGATTATCTTGGGGGTGCCATGGGCATATCCAAGCTTAGGCTCTTGCCACTCCTTGTTCCATAATCCATCAAATCTTTACCCAAAACTTGAAAACTTCACAACACAAAACTTAAAGTAGAAAATCTCGTGAGCTCCGTTAGCGAAAGAAAACAAAAGACCACTTTAAGGTACTGTAATGAACTCATTATTTATTTATATTGGTGTTATACCTACTGTATTCCAAATTCTCTATGGTTTATAAACTATTTTACTAGCCATAGATTCATCAAAATAAGCAAACAACACACGAAAAACAGAATCTGTCAAAAAACAGAACAGTCTGTAGTAATCTGTAGCTAGCGCAAGATATGGAACCCCAAAAATTCTAAAATAAATTGCTGGACGTGAGGAATTTATCTATTAATCATCTGCAAAAATAATTAACTAAATAGAACTTTCCAAATAAATATGACAGCAGTTCTCGTGAGCGGTAAAGTTTCTGTTTTTTACAGCAAGTGTAACAAGACTTTCCCCAAGTCTTCCCAAGATTCTACTTGGCACAAACACTAATTAAACACAAAAAACACAACCAAAACATAGGCTAGATAAATTATTTACTAATAAACAGGAGCAAAAAGTAAGGAATAAAAATAAAATTGGGTTGCCTCCCAACAAGCGCTATCGTTTAACACCCCTAGCTAGGCATAACAAGCAAGGATATATCTAGGTATTGCCATAATAGTAAGATAGATTATTAAAAATCATTTCATATTCTCTACGTTTGGAGGCAAGTTTTCTTTGAGGCAAGCAAAAGTAATCGAAAGGGCTAAATTTAATAGGACAAAAGTCCCCAAGATCAACCTTGGGAGGTATAGGTTCCTCCTTTGGTCCTTCGTATTGCACAACCAATTCATCATTATAACCATTCTTTTGACAGAACTTTGTGAGCCTATATTCAAGAGAATATCCAAGTTCATTATTTTGAATAGCCAAATCATCATTAATTTCAGAAATTCTATCAACTAAAACATTGGTAGGAACCCTTTTTCTAAGATTTTCATTGAAAGCAACATAGTCTAGAGATTGAAAACACATTATTTCTTCTTGATCAAAGAGGATAGCCTCTATGGGAGGACGGCAAGCATCCACCCTATAATGTGTGAAGATTTAGTTGGACTCTTTTATTATGAATCTAAACTCATGAGCCAAAAAGATAGTAGCGGCACGCTTAACAGAAGAATACTCAATATTAGAAAATTCCAGGAAAATCCTTTGAGCGCAAGGATGCATGTGCATGAATTGTCTTTCAAGTTCAACTACAAGCGTGGCAATAGCGTCCGCAAGACTACTAGTTCTATGAAGGATAGAACTACCCAAAGAAGGTAAAGAACCGGCATAAGTAAAGAAATCTTGAATAACTCCTTTTCCAATAATATTACCACTACCAACACGAAACTTTTTTGTATGTAAGATGGGTGGTTCTTTAGCAGGAGCATCAGAATTTTTCATGATATTATTATTGACAATAGTTTCCCCAATTTCAGACGTAGAGGCAGAAGGTAAAGGACTAGCCATAGTGACAAGCAAACAAACTAACACACAAGCAAAAAGCAAGCGAGAAAAAGAGGCAAATAGAGAAAGAGAGGGAGGATAGAGAGAGAGGGCAAATAAAACGGCAAGGGTGAAGTGGGGGAGAGGAAAACGAGAGGCAAATGGCAAATAATGTAATGCGGGAGATAAGGGCATGTGATGGGTACTTGGTATGTTGACTTTTGCGTAGACCTCCCCGGCAACGGCGCCAGAAATCCTTCTTGCTACCTCTTGAGCACTGCGTTGGTTTTCCTCGAAGAGGAAGGGATGATGCAGCAAAGTAGCATAAGTATTTCCCTCAGTTTTTGAGAACCAAGGTATCAATCCAGTAGGTGGCTATGCGCGAGTCCCTCGTACCTGCAGAAAACAAATGAATCCTCGCAACCAACGCGAATAGGGGTTGTCAATGCCTACACGACCACTTACGAGAATGAGATCTGATAGATATGATAAGATAATATTTTTGGTATTTTTGTGATAAAGATGCAAAGTAAAATAAAGGCAAAGTAAAAAGCAAAGGAAATAACTAAGTAGTAGGAGATTAATATGATAAAGATAGACCCGGGGGCCATAGGTTTCACTAGTGGCTTCTCTCGAGAGCATAAGTATTCTACGGTGGGTGAACAAATTACTGTTGAGCAATTGACAGAATTGAGCATAGTTATGAGAATATCTAGGTATGATCATGTATATAGGCATCACGTCCGAGACAAGTAGACCGACTCCTGCCTGCATGTACTACTATTACTCCACTCATCGACCGCTATCCAGCATGCATCTAGAGTATTAAGTAAAAAACAGAGTAATGCCTTAAGCAAGATGACATGATGTAGAGGTATAAACTCATGCAATATGATGAAAACCCCATCTTGTTATCCTCTATGGCAACAATACAATACGTGCCTTGCTGCCCCTCCTGTCACTGGGAAAGGACACTGCAAGATTGAACCCAAAGCTAAGCACTTCTCCCATTGCAAGAAAGATCAATCTAGTAGGCCAAACCAAACTGATAATTGGAAGAGACTTGCAAAGATAACCAATCATACATAAAAGAATTCAGGAAGATTCAAATATTATTCATAGATAGACTTGATCACAAACCCACAATTCATCGGTCTCAACAAACACACCACAAAAAGAAGATTACATCGAATAGTTCTCCACAAGAGAGGGGGAGAACATTGTATTGAGGTCCAAAAAGAGAGAAGAAGCCATCTAGCTAATAACTATGGACCCGTAGGTCTGAGGTAAACTACTCACACTTCATCGGAGGGGCTCTGGTGTTGATGTAGAAGCCCTTCGTGATCGATGCCCCCTCCGGCGGAGCTCCGGAACAGGCCCCAAGATGGGATCTCGTGGATACAGAAAGTTGCGGCGATGGAATTAGGTTTTTGGCTCCGTATCTGATCGTTTGGGGGTACGTAGGTATATATAGGAGGAAGGAGTATGTCGGTGGAGCAACAGGGGGCCCACGATGGTGGAGAGCGCACCTAGGGGGGGTAGGCGCGCCCCCCTACCTCGTGGCCTCCTCTTTTGTGTCTTGACATAGGGTCCAAGTCTACTGGGTCTTATTCGTTGAGAAAATCACGTTCCCGAAGGTTTCATTCCGTTTGGACTCCGTTTGGTATTCCTTTTCTTCGAAACCCTAAAACAGGCAAAAAACAGCAATTCTGGGCTGGGCCTCCGGTTAATAGGTTAGTCCCAAAAATAATATAAATGTGGATAATAAAGCCCAATAATGTCCAAAGCAGTAGATAATATAGCATGGAGCAATAAAAAATTATAGATACGTTGAAGACGTATCAGATAGTTGTACTTTCAATATCCCCCTTTTGGTAATTGATGACAACATATAGATCAAAGCTTCGACAAATGATAATAAGATTTAAAGTACATCGTCGCTTTGAGAAGTATGTGATAAGCAAGAGCTCCCCCTAATTTTGTGCATTATTTGAAATTTGCGTTTGAATGCAAATGCACAATCAATTAGGATCATGGGTTACTCTTCCATGTCACATACATCTTGGTGGAGCACTCAAAATGATAGGAATTAAAACATGCACTCATCACCAAGCAAAGTGAATGATCATATATGAGATAGCAAAGATAATATCATCCAAGCAAGCATTAAAGTTGAATATGATCAAACACATAATCATACAAGTATCTCACACACATACATAAAGAGTATCAAACGAGCACACACAAAAGTATCAACCAAAAAGCAAGAGAGACAAAGAAGCAAAACACAACACTCTGTCTCGAAGCCTATGATCTATAAATTTCTCCCCCTTTGGCAACAAGTTACCAAAAAGTTTGAAAATCATATTACTATGTGTCTATATAGGCTTGATCTGGTGGCTGCCTTGGGCAAATTGCTGGGAGTGCTCCTGCTGCCATCATCATAGCTGCTTGAGGGACTAGTGCCCTCACTCATGTGCACTTGCTCTTCTGATTTGTTTTGGCTATCACTCTGGTCAGACATTCTGGCAAGAAAACTGACAGCAGACCCTGTGAATAGATATAGATGAGGTAGAGTGGATGAGCATCACAATGTGCAGAGTTTTTGCAAAACAGATGAGTCAAAAACTTAGTTTTAGTTCTCCACAGAAAGCATTTCGGAGCTACTGATTTGTTAAACTCAGTGACACCGAAGCAACTTTTGGAGTCTAAACTAGTGAACTCGGTCAGACCGAGTCACAATTCGGTGGCTCCGAGATTGCTAGGGTTTCATAGAGAGTCGAACTCGATCGCACCGATTTGCAACTTTCGACCAGACCGAAAAGTGCAAGTGCAATGGCCTAAGCCAAATCGGTGAGACCGATTTCTACAACTCGGTCGGTCTGAGATGACTTTGGCGGAAACTTAATCGTGAATTTTCAAATCAAACCTAATATAAGGAACATTTTCTATGCATAGATTGATTTCATACGTGGTAAAGAACATGACATTGCATTGTGCTAAGAATCAGAGTAATGAATTAGCACAAAAGATCAAACTCATACCCTAGTTTGGCGGTGATTTCGCTATGGCGGCAATGGTGCGGTTGAATCCTGTTGACGGCGATGGAAACCAGCGGCGGGAGGTCGCTGGCGATGAGGAGACGATCCAGAGACCCGAGACGGTAGAGCAGGACACGCAGGGGATGGAGGGTTTTTAATAAATTTCCTAAAATCTCACCCGTGGGTATATATATCTTAACCTTGCCGGTGTGACCGAGTGGAACAACTCGGTGGCACCGAGATGCAGAATCACAATCGGTTACTGCAACTCGGTGTGACCAAAAAGTTCAAATCGGTTGCACCGAGATTGAAAACCTAGATCAACTCAGTGAACTCGGTGTGACCGAAGTGGATGGATCGGTCAGACCAAAATGCACAGAGAGGTTTTGGAAGTTTAAGTCTATGACAAATCGGGGACTCCGAGTGCTCTCACACAGAGTTGTTCGAATCTGACTTGATCAAACTTTGTGATGTAGCATGAATAGAGTTTGAGATGATAAAAGCATAGATAGCTAGAGGAGGTTCTTAGGCATTCTTGTCCATCCACTTGGCAGAAGAGCCAAACAATCAAAGCAACAAGTGGATGTCCTTGAATGAGTAAAATATGCAATCAACATGCTCACACAATAAAATGGCAAATGAAATATGTGACAAATCATGCACGAACACGCTAGCATCTATCAAGCAATTGGCGATGACTAGGTCATCTATATATGAGTATATGGACTTAGGAGTCAAATGAGAACATTTGATCATAGGTCATATTCATCGTTTAAGCACATGTGGGGTTGCCACTTTTACATAAAGCATTGTTGTTTTCACACCATTAGAGTTGCTTTAGCTCAATTGATTAAAGTAAATCTCCCCTAGATGTGATATCCCCCTAAGAGGGATGAACTAACCTTGGGTTTTGTCGATGATGACTTCATGTAGATGTTGAAGATGTGGATGCTCAATGTTAATCTAGATTATCTAGAGCAATCCATTGGAGTGAGTTGCACTTTCAATACCTACACGGGTTAGTCCCACAAGGAACAAACAAGGATATCCATAGACATAGAGTGATATGCACACAATATGATGTCCATGAAAGCATTAGGTTACCTTGTCCCTTGTCTTACCAACAAGAGGGTTTGTGACTCCTTGAACTAGTGCAATATGCGGAAGTTGTTTGCACTTGTCCTCGCCAAAATAATATGAGTGAAGTATGTTGGCGGAGTCACCCTCAAGAACTCTCTAGTTCTTCTTCTTTGGGACCCACATCATCTTGATGGGAGTCCTTGGAGTTGTAGTCGTACTTGATGAAGCAGAACTTGATGTAGTCTTGGGAACCCACTTGACCAAGGCCTTAGGAGATTCTTCAAATGCATCAATCTCCTCTTGAGCTTGTCCTTACCCTTTTGCTTGTGGTCTTGTGGCGGAAGATCATCTTGAGCTTGTGTCCCTTGGAAAGAAGTAGGATCATACTTCTCTTGTTGAGGAAAAAACTTCGTCTTGGGGTATTGATCTTCATCCCACTCAACTCCATTGGCATTGAACTTTCGTTCAAAACCAATATCTTGATTCTTTCGGTGCCTTCCTTGCTTGCGTACAATTTCCTCAAATTTCTTAATCCTAGCAAGGCTCTTGTAAACACCTTTCTCTATAATTCCCTTCAATAAGCTATTTTCTTGCTCAAGTGTAACTTGGCTAAGAGAATCATTAGTGGAATCAAGAGAACTACTAGAAGCAACAATATTGGATTTAACATGATTATTGTTACTACTAGAAGAATAATCTTTCTTACTCTTGTTGCTAGATTTTACTTGTGGCATATAAGTAGACAAGAGTAAACGCTTGGCAATGTAAGAAGAACTTTTCTTACGAAGATCATCATTGATTGCTTTTAAGATCCCATGCTCTTGCTCAAGGTTGAGCTTTTCAAAGCATAGCTTCTCATGAGTCTTTAAAAGCTCTCGATGATTTTCCAAGGTAGTTTCATGAGCTAACTTAAGAATGTTTAGTTCTTTAGTTAGACACTCAATCTCCATCTTATCACCATCATTCATTCTATCTTGATTAGCATTATTAATAGCAATTTCATCATAGTTTTCATCACTAGAGTTGTCAAGAAGTAAATCATCATCACCTAGCAAATCATCTTCATCACTATTGAAATCAACATACTCGGGGTGTGATACCTTTCGGCCTGTAGCCATGTAGCATCTTCCAATTCCTTCATTTGGTGAGTCAAATATGTCGTAGGAGTTGGTTGACACAAGTGCTAGACTAGCAACACCTTCATCTTGAGTATATTCAGAGTCAGAGTGATAACTTCTCTCAGAGTGATTGTCGGAGTCGGAGCCAGATACCCATTCACCAACATGAGCTTGGTGTCTTCGTTTTGTGTAGATCCTTGATGACTTGTCCTTCTTTCCGAATCCTTGCTTCTCCGAGATGTTCTTCGTTCATAACGATCATCTCTACTCCTTCTCTCTCTTGGTGGTGATTCTTCTCTTCTACTTCTCCTTTTTGGTGAATCTTCTCTTCACTTGTAGAGTCGTACACTCGTTGGAGTAGTGTCCGGGTCTTCCACAATTGTAGAAATTACGTTCACGACTCTAAGATCTTCTGTAATTGTAGGACCTTGACTTGGAACTTCTTTCCTTGCTTCTACTCTTGTAGAACTTGTTTAAGTTCTTCACCATTAGGCTCAATTCCTCATTGAAGGTTTGTTTCTCACTTGATGATGTAGGAGCATCACATGAGGCCTCGTAAGCACCACTTGACCTGTTGTGAAGCTCTTCCTTATCCTTGAGTGACATCTCATGAGCAACAATTCTTCCAGTGACTTCCGTTGGCTTGAGATCTTTGTAGTTGGGCATCATTTGGATCAATGTGCACACGGTATCATATTTTCCATCCAAGGCTCTTAGGATCTTCTTGATGATGAATCTATCAGTCATCTCCTCACTTCCTAAGCCGACAATCTTATTTGTGATGAGAGCAAGCCTAGAGTACATTTCAGCGACACCTTCACCATCTTTCATTTTGAACTTGTCAAGTTGACTTTGAAGCACATCCAATTTGGATTCCTTGACGGAGTCGGTACCATCGTGCATATCAATCAAAGTATCCCAAATTTCCTTTGCATTCTCAAGACGGCTGATTTTGTTGAATTCTTCGGGGCACAATCTGTTGAAGAGGATATCGCAAGCTTGAGCATTGTATTGCAGCATCTTAAACTCTTCCGCGCTAGCTTCACGGTTCAGTTCTCTCCCATCAAAGAATTCACCTTGCAAGCCAATACACACAATAGCCCAAACAGCGGGGTTATGTCCAAGAATATGCATTTTCATGTTATGCTTCCATCTAGCAAAATTAGTACCATCAAAGTAAGGACCTCTATGGTGGTAATTTCCCTCACTAGACGCCATACTCTTCGCTTGTGAGACCAAGGCTATGATTACCAAAAGCTATGGAAATCAAGGAAAATGGAGACCAAAGCTCTGATACCACTTGTAGGATCGAAAGTATGTCTAGAGGGGGGTGATTAGACTACTTGACCAAATAAAAATCTAGCCTTTTCCCAATTTTAAGTTTTGGCAGATTTTAGCAAATTAGAACAAGTCAATCAATCAACCTACACATGCAAGTCTAAGAGTATAGCAGCGGAATGTAAAACATTGCATATGAAGGTAAAGGGAGGAGTTTGGAGGGAGCAAACGCAATGTAGACACGGAGATTTTTGGCGTGGTTCCGATAGTTGGTGCTACGGTACATCCACGTTGATGGAGACTTCAACCCATGAAGGGTAACAGTTGCGAGAGTCCACGGATGGCTCCACCCACGAAGGGTCCATGAAGAAGCTGTTAGAAATATGCCCTAGAGGCAATAATAAAAGTATTATTATTATATTTCCTTGTTCATGATAATTGTCTTTTATTCATGCTATAACTGTATTATCCGGAAATCGTAATACACGTGTGAATACATAGACCACAATATGTCCCTAGTGAGCCTCTAGTTGACTAGCTCGTTGTGATCAACAGATAGTCATGGTTTCCTGGCTATGGACATTGGATGTCATTGATAACAGGATCACATCATTAGGAGAATGATGTGATGGACAAGACCCAATCCTAAGACTAGCACAAAAGATCGTGTAGTTCATTTGCTAGAGCTTTGCCAATGCCAAGTATCTCTTCCTTTGACCATGAGATCGTGTAACTCCTAGATACCGTAGGAGTGCTTTGGGTGTATCAAACGTCACAACGTAACTGGGTGACTATAAAGGTGCACTACAGGTATCTCCGAAAGTACCTATTGTTTTATGCGGATCGAGACTGGGATTTGTCACTCCGTGTAAACGGAGAGGTATCTCTGGGCCCACTCGGTAGGACATCATCATATGCGCAATGTGACCAAGGAGTTGATCATGGGATGATGTGTTACGGAACGAGTAAAGTGACTTGCCGGTAACGAGATTGAACAAGGTATTGGATACCGACGATCGAATCTCGGGCAAGTAACATACCGATAGACAAAGGGAATTGAATACGGGATCGATTGAGTCCTTGACATTGTGGTTCATCCGATGAGATCATCGTGGAACATGTGGGAGCCAACATGGGTATCCAGATCCCGCTGTTGGTTATTGACCGGAGAACGTCTCGGTCATGTCTGCATGTCTCCCGAACCCGTAGGGTCTACACACTTAAGGTTCGATGACGCTAGGGTTATAAAGGAAGCTTGTATGTGGTTACCGAATGTTGTTCGGAGTCCCGGATGAGATCCCGGACGTCACGAGGAGTTCCGGAATGGTCTGGAGGTAAAGATTTATATATAGGAAGTCCTGTTTCGGCCATCGGGACAAGTTTCGGGGTCATCGGTATTGTACCGGGACCACCGGAAGGGTCCCGGGGGCCCACCGGGTGGGGCCACCTGCCCCGGGGGGCCACATGGGCTGTAGGGGGTGCGCCTTGGCTTACATGGGCCAAGGGCACCAGCCCCAAGAGGCCCATGCGCCTAGGGAACCCTAGAGGGAAGAGTCCTCAAGGGGGAAGGCACCTCCGAGGTGCCTTGGGGAGGATGGACTCCTCCCCCCCTCTTGGCCGCCGCACCAGATGCCATCTGGAGGCTGGCCGCCGCCCCTAGGGGGTGGGAAACCCTAAAGGGGGCGCAGCCCTCCCCTTCCCCTATATATATGAGGCCTAGGGGCTGCCCATAACACGCGATTTGATCTCTCGTTGGTGCAGCCCTGCCCCTCTCCCTCCTCCTCCTCTCCCATGGTGCTTGGCGAAGCCCTGCTGGATTGCCACGCTCCTCCACCACCACCACGCCGTTGTGCTGCTGTTGGATGGAGTCTTCCTCAACCTCTCCCTCTCTCCTTGCTGGATCAAGGCGTGGGAGACGTCACCGGGCTGTACGTGTGTTGAACGCGGAGGTGCCGTCCGTTCGGCACTTGATCATCGGTGATTTGAATCACGACGAGTACGACTCCATCAACCCCGTTCACTTGAACGCTTCCGCTTAGCGATCTACAAGGGTATGTAGATGCACTCTCCTTCTACTCGTTGCTGGTCTCTCCATAGATAGATCTTGGTGATACGTAGGAAATTTTTTTGAATTTCTGCTACGTTCCCCTACAGTGGCATCATGAGCTAGGTCTATTGCGTAGATTCTTTGCACGAGTAGAACACAAAGTAGTTGTGGGCGTTGATGTTGTTCAATGTGCTTACCGTTACTAGTCCAATCTTGTTTCGACGGTATTGTGGGATGAAGCGGCCCGGACCGACCTTACACGTACTCTTACGTGAGACAGGTTCCACCGATTGACATGCACTTGGTGCATAAGGTGGCTAGCGGGTGCCAGTCTCTCCCACTTTAGTCGGAACGGATTCGATGAAAAGGGTCCTTATGAAGGGTAAATAGCAATTGGCATATCACGTTGTGGTTTTGCGTAGGTAAGAAACGTTCTTGCTAGAAACCCATAGCAGCCACGTAAAACATGCAAACAACAATTAGAGGACGTCTAACTTGTTTTTGCAGGGTATGCTATGTGATGTGATATGGCCAAAAGGATGTGATGAATGATATATGTGATGTATGAGATTGATCATGTTCTTGTAATAGGATTCACGACTTGCATGTCGATGAGTATGACAACCGGCAGGAGCCATAGGAGTTGTCTTTATTTATTGTATGACCTGCGTGTCATTGAAGAACGCCATGTAAACTACTTTACTTTATTGCTAAACGCGTTAGTCATAGAAGTAGAAGTAGTCGTTGGCGTGACAACTTCATGAAGACACGATGATGGAGATCATGATGATGGAGATCATGGTGTCATGCCGGTGACAAGATGATCATGGAGACCCGAAGATGAAGATCAAAGGAGCTATATGATATTGGCCATATCATGTCACTACTCTATTTGATTGCATGTGATGTTTATCATGTTTATGCATCTTGTTTACTTAGGACGACGGTAGTAAATAAGATGATCCCTTACAAAATTTCAAGAAGTGTTCTCCCCTAACTGTGCACCGTTGCTACAGTTCGTCGCTTCTAAGCACCACGTGATGATCGGGTGTGATGGATTCTTACGTTCACATACAACGGGTGTAAGACAGTTTTACACAGCGAAAACACTTAGGGTTAACTTGATGAGCCTAGCATGTGCAGACATGGCCTCGGAACACGGAGACCGAAAGGTCGAGCATGAGTCGTATGGTAGATACGATCAACATGAAGATGTTCACCGATGATGACTAGTCCGTCTCACGTGATGATCGGACACGGCCTAGTTGACTCGGATCATGTAATAACTTAGATGACCAGAGGGATGTCTATGTGAGTGGGAGTTCATAAGATGAACTTAATTATCCTGAACATAGTCAAAAGACCTTTTGCAAATTATGTCGTAGTTCACGCTATAGTTCTACTGTTTTAGTTATGTTCCTAGAGGAAATATAGTTGAAAGTTGACAGTAGCGATTATGCGGACACTAGAACGCTTATGTCCTTAATGCACTGCTTAGTGTGCTGAACCCCAAACGTCGTTTGTGGATGTTTCGAACATCGAACATACACGTTTTGATAACTACGTGATAGTTCAGTTAAATGGTTTAAGTAGAGGCACCAAAGACGTTTTCGAAACGTCGCGGAACATATGAGATGTTTCGAGGGCTGAAATTGGGATTTCAGGCTCGTGCCCACGTCAAGAGGTACAAGACCTCCGACAATTTTCTTAGCCTACAAACTAAGGGAGAAAAGCTCAATCGTTGAGCTTGTGCTCAGATTGTCTGAGTGCAACAATCACTTGAATCGAGTGGGAGTTAATATTCCAGATGAGATAGTGATGTTTCTCCAAAGTCATTGCCACCAAGCTGCAAGAGCTTCGTGATGAACAATAACATATCAGGGATAGATATGATGATCCTTGAGGTATTCGCGATGTTTGACACCGCGAAAGTAGAAATCAAGAAGGAGCATCAATTGTTGATGGTTGGTGAAACCACTAGTTTCAAGAAGGGCAAGGGAACAAAGGGATACTTCATGAAACGGCAATTCAGTTGCTGCTCTAGTGAAGAAACCCAAGGTTGAACCCAAACCCGAGACTAAGTGCTTCTGTAATAAGGGGAACAGTCACTAGAGCGGAATTACCCTAGATACTTGGTAGATGAGAAGGCTGGCAAGGTCGATAGAAGTATATTGGATATACATTATGTTAATGTGTACTTTGCTGGTACTCCTAGTAGCACCAGGGTATTAAGATACCAGTTCAGTTGCTAAGTGTTAGTAACTCGAAATAAAAGGCTACGGAATAAACGGAGACTAGCTAAAGGTGAGCTGACGATATATGTTTGATGTGATCAAACATCGCACGCTCCCTCTACCATCAAGATTAGTATTAAACCTGAATGGTTTATTGAATCTCGATCGTAGTGATACACATTTTCATGCCAAAAGATATAAGATAGTAATGATAGTACCACTTCCTTGTGGCACTGCCATATAAGTCATAATGGTATAAAACGCATGAAGAAGCTTCATGTTGATGGATCTTTGGACTCACTCGTTTTTGAAAAGTTTGAGACATGCGAACCATGTCTATTGGTGTATATGCATGAAGAAACTCCATGCAAATGGACCGTTCGGACTCACTTGATTTTGAATCACTTGAGATATGCAAATCATACCACATAGGCAAGATGACTGAAAAGCCTCGGTTTCAATAAGATGGAACAAGATAGCAACTTGTTGGAAGTAACACATTTTGATGTGTGCAGTCCAATAAGTGCTGAGGCATGCAATGAATATCGTTATGTTCTTACTTCACAGATGATTCGAGTAGATGTTGAGAATATTTACTTGATGAAACACAAGTCTGAATTATTGAATGGTTCAAGTAATTTCAGAGTGAAGTAAAAGATCATTGTGACAAGAGGATAAAATGTCTATGATATGATCATAGAGATGAATATCTGAGTTACGAGTTTTGGCACACAATTAAGACATTGTGGAAATTGTTTCGCAATTAATACCGCCTGGAACACCATAATGTGATGGTGTGTCCGAACATCATAGTTGCACCCTATTGGATATGGTGCGTACCATGATGTCTCTTATCGAATTACCACTATTGTTCATGGGTTAGGCATTAGAGACAACCACATTCACTCTAAATAGGGCACCACGTAATTCCGATGAGATGACGCCGTATGAATTATGGTTTAGAGAAACCTAAGTTGTCGTTTCTTAAAAGTTTGGGGCTACGACGCTTATATGAAAAAGTTTCAGGTTGATAAGCTCGAACCCAAAGCGGATAAAATGCATCTTCATAGGAAACCCAAAACAGTTGGGTATACCTCCTAATTCAGATCCGAAAGCAATATGGATTGTTTCTAGAATCGGGTCCTTTCTCGAGGAAAAGTTTCTCTCGAAAGAATTGAGTGGGAGGATGGTGGAGACTTGATGAGGTTATTGAACCGTCTCTTCAACTAGTGTGTGACAGGGCACAGGGAGTTGTTCCTGTGGCACCTACACCAATTGAAGTGGAAGCTTATGATATTGATCATGAAACTTCGGATCAAGTCACTCCCAAACCTCGTAGGATGACAAGGATGCGTACTACTTCAGAGTGGTACATAATCCTGTCTTGAAAGTCATGTTGCTGGACAACAATGAACCTACGAGCTATGGAGAAGCAATGGTGGGCCCGGATTCCGATAAATGGCTCGAGGCCATAAAATCCGAGAACGGATCCATGGACTTTGGCGGACTTGCCCGATGATCGGCAAGCCATTAAGATAAATGGATCTTTAAGAAGAAGATGGACGTGGATGGTAATGTCACCGTCCATGAAGCTCGACTTGTGGCGAAAAGTTTTTCACAAGTTCAAGGAGTTGACTACGATGAGATTTTCTCACTCGTAGCGATGCTTAAAGTCCGTCGGAATCATGTTAGCATTAGCTGCATTTATGAAATCTGGCAGATGGATGTCAAGACAAGTTTCCTTACTAGTTTTCGTAAGGAAAGGTTGTATGCAATACAATCAAAAAAGTTTTGTCAATCCTGAGGATGCTAAAAGGTATGCTAGCTCCAGCGATCCTTCTAAGGACTGGAGTAAGCATCTCGGAGTTGGAATGTATGCTTTGATGATGGTCAAAGATTTTGGGTTTGTACAAAGTTTATGAGAAACTTGTATTTCCAAAGAAGTGAGTGGGAGCACTATAGAATTTCTGATGAGTATATGTTGTTGACATATTGTTGATCAGAAATGACGTAGAATTTCTGGAAAGCATATAGGGTTATTTTGAAAGTGTTTTTCAATGGAAAGCCTGGATTAAGCTGCTTGAGCATTGAGCATCAAGATCTATAAGGATAGATCAAAATGCTTAATAATACTTTCAAATGAGCACATACCTTGACATGATCTTGAAGGTGTTCAAGATGGACCAGTCAAAGAAGGAGTTCTTGCCTGAGTTATAAGGTACGAAGTTAAGACTTAAAGCTCGACCACGGCAGAATAGAGAGAAAGGACGAAGGTCGTCCCCTATGCTTAAGGCGTAGGATCTTCAGTATGCTATGCTGTGTATCGCACCTGAAGTGTGCCTTGCCATGAGACAGTCAAGGGGTACAAGAGTGATCCAAGAATGGCTCACAGGACAGCAGTCAAAGTTATCCTTAGTAACTAGTGGACTAAGGAATTTTCTCGATTATGGAGGTGGTAAAAGAGTTCGTCGTAAAGGTTACGACGATGCAAGCTTGACACCTATCCGGATAGCTCTGAGTAGAGAGACCGGATACATATAATGGAGCAATAATTTAGGATAGCTCCAAGTAGAACAGTTGTTTGGAATAGCTCCAAATAGAGCGTGGTAGCTGCATCTAGGAGATGACATAGAGATTTGTAAAGAACACACGGATCTGAAAGGTTCAGACCTGTTGACTAAAACCTCTCTCACAAGCAACATGATCAAACATAAAACTCATTGAGTGTTAATCACATAGTGATGTGAACTAGACTACTGACTCTAGTAAACTCTTGGGTATTAGTCACATGGTGATGTGACCTGTGAGTGTTAATCACATGGCGATGTGAACTAGATTATTGACTCTAGTGCAAGTGGGAGACTGTTGGAAATATGTCCTAGAGGCAATAATAAAAGTATTATTATTATATTTCCTTGTTCATGATAATTGTCTTTTATTCATGCTATAACTGTATTATCCGGAAATCGTAATACACGTGTGAATACATAGACCACAATATGTCCCTAGTGAGCCTCTAGTTGACTAGCTCGTTGTGATCAACAGATAGTCATGGTTTCCTGGCTATGGACATTGGATGTCGTTGATAACGGGATCACATCATTAGGAGAATGATGTGATGGACAAGACCCAATCCTAAGACTAGCACAAAAGATCGTGTAGTTCATTTGCTAGAGCTTTGCCAATGTCAAGTATCTGTTCCTTTGACCATGAGATCGTGTAACTCCTGGATACCGTAGGAGTGCTTTGGGTGTATCAAACGTCACAACGTAACTGGGTGACTATAAAGGTGCACTACAGGTATCTCCGAAAGTACCTATTGTTTTATGCGGATCGAGACTGGGATTTGTCACTCCGTGTAAACGGAGAGGTATCTCTGGGCCCACTCGGTAGGACATCATCATATGCGCAATGTGACCAAGGAGTTGATCACGGGATGATGTGTTACGGAACGAGTAAAGTGACTTGCCGGTAATGAGATTGAACAAGGTATTGGATACCGACGATCGAATCTCGGGCAAGTAACATACCGATAGACAAAGGGAATTGAATACGGGATCGATTGAGTCCTTAACATCGTGGTTCATCCGATGAGATCATCGTGGAACATGTGGGAGCCAACATGTGTATCCAGATCCCGCTGTTGGTTATTGACCGGAGAACGTCTCGGTCATGTCTGCATGTCTCCCGAACCCGTAGGGTCTACACACTTAAGGTTCGATGACGCTAGGGTTATAAAGGAAGCTTGTATGTGGTTACCGAATGTTGTTCGGAGTCCCGGATGAGATCCCGGACGTCACGAGGAGTTCCGGAATGGTCCGGAGGTAAAGATTTATATATAGGAAGTCCTGTTTCGGCCATCGGGACAAGTTTCGGGGTCATCGGTATTGTACCGGGACCACCGGAAGGGTCCCGGGGGCCCACCGGGTGGGGCCACCTGCCCCGGGGGGCCACATGGGCTGTAGGGGGTGCGCCTTGGCTTACATGGGCCAAGGGCACCAGCCCCAAGAGGCCCATGCGCCTAGGGAACCCTAGAGGGAAGAGTCCTCAAGGGGGAAGGCACCTCCGAGGTGCCTTGGGGAGGATGGACTCCTCCCCCCCTCTTGGCCGCCGCACCAGATGCCATCTGGAGGCTGGCCGCCGCCCCTAGGGGGTGGGAAACCCTAAAGGGGGCGCAGCCCTCCCCTTCCCCTATATATATGAGGCCTAGGGGCTGCCCATAACACGCGATTTGATCTCTCTTTGGTGCAGCCCTGCCCCTCTCCCTCCTCCTCCTCTCCCATGGTGCTTGGCGAAGCCCTGCTGGATTGCCACGCTCCTCCACCACCACCACGCCGTTGTGCTGCTGTTGGATGGAGTCTTCCTCAACCTCTCCCTCTCTCCTTGTTGGATCAAGGTGTGGGAGACGTCACCGGGCTGTACGTGTGTTGAACGCGGAGGTGCCGTCCGTTCGGCACTTGATCATCGGTGATTTGAATCACGACGAGTACGACTCCATCAACCCCGTTCACTTGAACGCTTCCGCTTAGCGATCTACAAGGGTATGTAGATGCACTCTCCTTCTACTCGTTGCTGGTCTCTCCATAGATAGATCTTGGTGATACGTAGGAAATTTTTTTGAATTTCTGCTACGTTCCCCTACAGAAGCAACCTTGTCTATCCAACCATGGCCATCGCCCATGAAGGACTTGCCTCACTAGGGTAGATCTTCATGAAGTAGGCGATCTCCTTGCCCGTACAAACTCCTTGGTTCAACTCCACAATCTTGTCGGAGGCTCCCAAGTGACACCTAACCAATCTAGGAGACACCACTCTCCAAAAGGTAATAGATGGTGTGTTGATGATGAACTCCTTGATCTTGTGCTTCAAATGATAGTCTCCCCAACACTCAACTCTCTCTCAAAGAACTGGATTTGGTGGAAATATGATTTGAGTGGAAAGCAACTTGGGGAAGGCTAGGGATCAAGATTCATATGGTTGGAATGGAATATCTTGGTCTCAACACAATAGTAGGTGGTTCTCTCTCAAAAAATGTATGTTGGAAGTGTAGGCACGTTCTGATGGCTCTCATTGCTAATTAAGGAAGGATGGAGGGGTATAAATAGCCTCCACACAAAATCTAGCCGTTACACACAAATCACCAAACTCGTTGGGACCAAACCATGAAACTCGGTCAGACCGATTTAGTTCAAAATGTGAACGTTAGGATTTTTGGTGGGACCGACATGTAAACTCGGTAGGACCGATTTCATTAGGGTTAGGGCTTAACGTGATCTCGGTTAGACCGATCACATAAACTTGGAAGGAGCGATTTCTATAATAGGCAGACAGAGAGTTGGTCAGGCAAACTCGGTTGGACCGATTCGCTCATTTCGGTTGGATCAAAATGTTACAAAAGGGAAACAGAGAGTTTGCATTGCGAAGTCGGTGGGACTGATCGCTCATCTCGGTTGGACCAAAACATTACAAAGGGAAACAGAGAGTTTGCAATACCATTTTGGTGAGATCGAGATCCCTATCGGTGAGACCTAAGTGACTAGGGTTTCTGGCAGTGGCTATGTCAAGTGACCTCGGTGGCGCCGGATAGATCAAATCGGTAGGGCCGAGTTTGACTTTTGGTTTGGGACATATGATGATATGAGAAAGTGGTTGAGGGGTTTTGGAGCATATCACTCAGCATTTTGAGCAAGCAAGCCATTAAGCAACACCTCATCCCCTTTTAATAGTATTGGATTTTCCTATGGACTCAATGTGATCTTGGATCAGTAAAATGAAAATTTAGAGTCTTGAGCTTGAGCCAATATGCATCCTTAGCATTTTGAGGGGTCCACATTCCTAATCCATGCCATGCCAATCATTGAACTTTCTGAAATGATCATCTTGAAGTAGCATTCGTTCAAGGAGCTATATCACTACTACGGGATGGTCCAAACATGACAAGACAATCAGAGACCCTTCGACGAAACTATGTGTGATGCCATAATCGCAAAACGTTTGCAATGGCGGAGCTATCAAACACGGTTCAGATTTTAGTTGCGTGTGCGATGCAGGGCATACGGTTCAGCTCAATGAACTGATTTCGATGAGGAGGAACAAAAGAAACGGGCGGCCTGATGAAGGCGTGTGTGATATAGAGCATACGGTTCACTCGGATGAACTGTTTGTGATTAGGCAACACAAAAGAAACGGTCAGCCGATCAAGGTGTGTGTGATACGTGGCAAACAGGTCCGTAATCAGAAATGTGTGCGAAGACCAATAATAACACAAATGATTGCTGCTAATACGCCGTGTGATTTGCTCTGTCTACAGTAGATTAACATGTATATATATATATATATATAACTGAAATAAACATCCAATTACATAAGTGACTATACAGATCGTTCGCACACACCTCAATAAATAATTGTGTGCATTCTAAAGTAGGAGAAACGATCGTCTAGTCATCTACTTCTTGTGACGCTTCCGCCACTGCTATGTGGCTCGATCCCTCATTTGGGTCAGGAAGAAGACAATTCCTCATGTCAACGATCCGCCTGTACATCTCGTAGCTTGTGTACACGTCCATGGCCGCGTACTTGACATGTTGTTCATCCAGTCTCTTATGCCAACCATCGTGCCAGGCATTCCTGTCCTTATTGCTCTCATTCTTTATCTTCATGTAGTAGGGGTTGATGATGGCCGAGGCGAGGTCAACCAGGGAGTTCAGTTTGTTTTTGTCGCTGCCCTAGACCTTGTAGTGGCTTTGGATGTTGACAATAATTGGGCATTTCAAGTCTGAAACCTTGAGCGCTTTTAGATCGTTGGTGGTGTCCACTGTAGCGAAACTGTGAGCTGTTGATAAACCTGGAGAAACACTCGCATGGCCTTGTGGCAAGGTGGTAGTGGTAGATGAGGACGTCATGTCGCACGCACTATTGGGCGACGACAACCTTCTGATCATGCCCGACACGACCGCTGGTGTACTCGAGGTCGAAGCCGACCACTCGGTACTTGTCCTCGGCAAGGAACTGCTCCATAGTTTGGATGGAGCTCTCCATCAAGACCGGATCGTTCATGTACACCACCAAGAGGGCCTTTCCCCTCACATGGGTGTCCACTACGTGATGCATGGTGAACTGCCCGCCGTTGTCATTGTCGGCCGCTGGGAGCGCCATTGGAGCCACGAGGAGCGCCATTGGAACCGCTGGATGTCCTCTCTGTATGTGTCCTCGTGGGTGTGCTTATTGTGTCATGTGAGACGCGAGATGAAGGTAAATGGCGGCGTGGATTCTCGGCGCGTCCGCATGGTAGTTTCTGTAGCGGGTAACTCCATCGTCATGCCGCGCCCGGCACAACCTCTTGCACACGAACATGCGTGATCGTGCGCCAGCCCCAAACACCGGCAGCGCGTGTGGAGGGATGAGGGCAGAGCACCCGGAGGGACGTGAGAGTAGAGCGCGCGCGGCAGGATGCGAGCAGAGCGCGCCGCGGGCGTGTAACACCCCGGATGTAACTTTCCCAATTTGTACTCCAACTCTTGCCATTTCCGGCGTTAAGTTATTTTATTTTCTCGGGTTCGGGTTTTTTGTCTCCGTGTGTTGTTGTCGTTGTCATGCATCTCATATCATGTCATCATGTGCATTGCATTTGCATACGTGTTCATCTCATGCATTCGAGCATTTTCCCCGTTGTCCGTTTTGCATTCCGGCGCTTCGTTCTCCTCCAGTGGTCATTTCTAGCTTTCTTTCGTGTGTGGGCATTAAACATTTCCGGATTGGACCGAGACTTTCCAAGCGGCCTTGGTTTACTACCGGTAGACCGCCTGTCAAGTTTCGTATCATTTGAACTTCGTTTGATACTCCAACGGTTAACCGAGGGACCGAAAAGGCCTCGTGTGTGTTGCAGCCCAACACCCTTCCAATTTGGCCCAAAACCCACCTAATCCTTCTCCATCATCTAGATCGTTCGATCACGATCGCGTGGCCGAAAACCGCACCTCATTTGGACTCTCCTAGCTCCCTCTATGCCTATAAATAGGTCCACCTCCGAAATCTGGATCCCCCTCGTCCAAAACCCTAGTCTCCTTCGTCTCCACGCGCCATCGGACAATTTCCCGCGGGCCGGACACGTCCGAATCGACCCCGCCGCCGCCACGTGTCGCCTCCTCACTGGTCCGCGCTGCCGCCCTACTTCGTCGCCGCCGCCGGCCCGGGAGGCCCAGATCGGGCCCCCGAGGCCCATCCGCCACCCCACGCCTCCCTGCTCCCCGCCGCCGCATCGCCACCTGCCTCGCCAACGCCGGCGACCGGAGCTCCCCTCCGCCCGCTCCGGCCACCGTGGTCGTCGCCGCCCCGCCACGCGGTCGTCGCCGCCCCGCCGCTCCTCGAAGCCCGCCGCCGCCGTCAGCACCGGCCGGGGAGAGGCCGGCCTCGCCTCCCCTTCTTCTCCCCGCCGACGAGCCGACCTCGCCGGAGCTACAGTCCTCGCTGGAGCCACCTCGGTTCGCGTGCCACCGAAACCCTAGAACTGGTGGTGTTTTTTTTCTAAGTCCCCGGAATTTTCTAGTCCAAGTGCTCATGTTCATAGCCTCGTAACTTTGCATCCGTAGCTCTGATTCATGCATATAGCATATCAAAATGTTCATCTCAGAGAGTACATCATTTCATTCCATTGCATCATTTTCTTTTGAGTTCATCTTGATGCCCGAAATGCTGTTAGAAGAGGGCTACTTGAGATTATTGTCAGATCTGCTGCTCCATTTAGCTTTTTGTCATTTTTGCCATGATTATTGTGTGCATGATATGCCCATGAGTTCTACATATGTTTTGTTAAGGGTTTTGTCATCTTTCCAGAGGTGCAACCCATGTATTTTTGTGATGTGTGTGGTGACTAGTACAAGCTTGCCAAGTGAGGCACTTGATAATGCTGATTTCAGGGACTTAGCATTTCCACTAAGTCCTTGAGCTGTTTATCTCATGATGCCATATGTTCATGTTGTTTCCTAGTGATTCGTGCCTCTTTTGAGGATGATCAGTAAGGATGTTTTGTTATTCTTGTAGTGCTCTATCCATCCATGTCTTTGTTTGCAATTATGGAGCAACCTAGCTTGAGTCAATCGAGCTCTACTTTTGCTACTTTGTGAATCTGGGCAGATTGTCAACTTGTTTGCATTTTTGCCGATGATGTTGTAGTTGATCCGTGCATGCTATGCTATTGTTCTTGCCTTGTCTAGCTTGCATTTTGTGTATTCTTGATGGATGTATGCTTAGATTTTCATGACTTGCTCCGTAGTGAGTGCATCGAGCTCGTGAACATGCCGACTTGAGTTATGTTTCAGCATGTGTCAGTTTTCACTAAGTCTGAAAATTGATTGTGTTTTTGCTATGTTCGCATGCTTGCAATTGTATTTCCTGATCCCTTTTGGCTCAAGGTCACTAAGGGACTTTTGTTAAGCTCTTTGAGTAGATCCATTCCATGCTTTACTTTGCCATGTTCAGGTCCTGTAGCATATAGTTTTGATGCTCCGAAGAGTGCTACCTGATCTAAAATTCCAGACAAGTGTTAATTTCACTAAGTCTGAGATCTGTTTGTCATATGCATTTTTGCCATGCTTGTTTGAACCTGTTAATGGATGATTTGGCCGTAGCTCAGTGCTAGACTTTTGTTAAGCATCTTGTATGCATCCCTGCCATGTATTTTGTTGTCATGTTTGGGTGCTGTAGCATGTTCATCTTGTTGCATTTAGATGGCTACTTGCTGTAAATCGCAGACCGGTGTCATATTTGAATCGCTTGCCATTTCCAAACCGTAACTCCGATTCCGACGTTCTTTATATCGTTTTCAAGCGATTTCATCTCATCTTTCCAGTAGAACACTTGGATTTCCAAGTTGAGGCCAGGTTCATGCATTCCCTGTCATATCTTGCATTTTGCATCCCGCATCGCATCCTGGATAGCATACCATCTTTGCATCATTTTGTTTGTTCCTTGCACGTGGTTGATTTGTGTCCTTGTTGCTTGTTTGCCTTGTTTGAGTAGAGCCGGGAGACGAGTTCGCTAATGAGGAGCCCGTTGAGTACGCTTTCGAGGAGCAAGCTTACGTCAACGCGGAGAACTTTGCAGGCAAGATGACCATACCCTCGAAATCACTACTATCTTTGCTATGCTAGTTTGCTCGCTCTTTTGCTATGCCAATGCTACAATGTCTACCATTTGCTTTCAAGCCTCCCAAATTTCCATGTCAAACCTCTAACCCACCATGTCCTAGCAAACCGTTGATTGGCTATGTTACCGCTTTGCTCAGCCCCTCTTATAGCGTTGCTAGTTGCAGGTGAAGATTGAAGACCGTTCCTTGTTGGAACATTATTTTACTTGTTGGGATATCATTATATTGCCATGTTATCTTAATGCATCTATATACTTGGTAAAGGGTGGAAGGCTCGGCCTCTCGCCTAGTGTTTTGTTCCACTCTTGTCGCCCTAGTTTCCGTCATATCGGTGTTATGTTCCCGGATTTTGTGTTCCTTACGCGGTTGGGTTATAATGGGAACCCCTTGATAGTTTGCCTTGATTAAAGCTTTTCCAGCAATGCCCAACCTTGGTTTTACCATTTGCCACCTAGCCTCTTTTTCCCTTGGGTTTCCGGAGCCCGAGGGTCATCTTATTTAACCCCCCCCCGGGGCCAGTGCTCCTCTGAGTGTTGGTCCACCTGTCAGCTACCGGTGGCCACCAGGGGTAAATCTGGGCTGGCCTACCTGTACCTAGGACAATCTGAGTGTGCCCTGAGAAAGAGATATGTGCAGCTCCTATCGGGATTTGTCGGCACATTCGGGCGGTGTTGCTGGTCTTGTTTTAACTTGTCGAAGTGTCTTGAAGAACCGAGATACTGAGTCTGATCGGAACGTCTTGGGAGGAGGTCTATTCCTTCATTGACTGTGAGAGCTTGTCATGGGCTAAGTTGGGACTCCCCTGCAGGGATTTGAACTTTCGAAAGCCATGCCCGCGGTTATGGGCAGATGGGAATTTGTTAATGTCTGGTTGTAGATAACTTGAACCTTAACTTAATTAAAATGAATCAACCGAGAGTGTTACCGTGATGGCCGCTTCTCGGCGGAGTCCGGGAAGTGGACACGGTGTTGGAGTAATGTTTGCGCAGGTTGCTCTCTAGTTTCTCGCTCGCGCTTTGCCTCCTCTTCTCGCTCTCTTTTGCGAATAAGTTAGCCACCATATTTTTGCTAGTTGCTTGCTGCAGCTCCACATATTTTACCTTGCCTTACCTATAAGCTTAAATAGTCTTGATCGCGAGGGTGCGAGATTGCTGAGTCCCTGTGGCTCACAGATTACTATTACACCAGATGCAGGGCCTGATAATTCCGCTCCAGGAGACGCGTTTGAGCTCAAGTGGGAGTTCGACGAAGACTCTCAATGTTACTATGTTTCATTTCCTGATGATCAGTAGTGGTGCCCAGTTGGGGGTGATCGGGACCGTGTCGCATGTTGAGTTCTCTTTCATTTTGGCGCCGTAGTCGGGCCATGAGTGTTTGGATGATGTAATGTTAATTATGTACTTGATTGACGTGGCGAGTGTAAGCCAACTATGTTATCTCCCCTTTATGATTTATATTACATGGGATGTTGTGAAGATTGCCTAACTTGCGACATATGCCTTCAATGCGATTATGCCTCTAAGTCGTGCCTCGACACGTGGGAGATATAGTCGCATCGAGGGTGTTACAGGGCGCCTGATGTAACATCCCAATTTTCAATTTGGATGTTATACATAGGTCATCATATGCATATCTTCTTTATTTTTCAGTTTTGGTTGTGATCCTAGAAATCTTAAGCAACTCAAGGACCCAAAGAGAGAGTTGGGGATTTCATATATTTTCATATTTGAAATTTATCAAATTTGAAAAGGGGATCATTTTGATTTTAATATTTTTCTCTCCAATTATTTCCAATATTAAAAATAAAAGAGAGAAGATAATATGACTTCATCAAAAGAAAGTAATATTGGAGAAGAAAATTTTAAAATCAAATTAAAATTTTATTTGGATTTTATTTGCTATTTTATTTGAATTTAGAAAAATATGCTTCTTTGAAAATTGCATTTTTAGGCGAGAAAATGTTCACTTTGTTCTAAATAATAGGTTTAGACAGTGAAAATTGTTTCCGGTATTTTTAGATGTTTTTAATTTATTAGGATTTACTTCGGGAGCTTTTTTAAAAAAAAGTTTCTCGCCTGACTGGGCCGAAGCCCAGCCGAGCAGGTCGGCCCGCCAGGCACCGCCGCCTTACTCCTGCGCTGCCACACGGACGTCGAGGAGTCCGGCTCGGACTCCTCATGGCCGCCCCCTCCTGCAAGGCAGCCCCCTCACCCTTATAAGCCGCCGACCCCCAGCGCCTCCTCCTCAGTTTGCCCGGCTGCCGCACACCCCGCACCATCGCCGCCCGCCGCCAGCGCCGCCCGCCACCGCTGTTGTGCGCCGCCCGCCGCCGCCGCCGCGCCTCGCTCACGCCACTGCACCACCGCCCGCTGCTGCAGCTATTCGTCGGAGCTGCTCCCGCCGTCGTTGGCCGCTGCCGCCGCCGAACCGGTAAAACCGATCCCGGTTTCCCTGGTTTATCTTCCGGTTTTTTGGTTAGATCTGAATTGCGGACATTTGTCCGTTATTACTCTGTAGCGAACGTTTTCGTTCATTAGGGTTTCATAGCGAACATTCGTTCGTTAGGGTTTTTCTTTTATTTTATTTTTAGCCAGGGACCTATCCGCGATTAATTTTATCATAGATCAGTCCCTGATCTTCAAACCTCGCAACTTTTTGCTCGCTCGTCCAAATCCAGAGAAACCAACGCCAAAATCTTCATCTTGTTTCCCTCTTTACAGATAACGAACTTGAACATGGTTTTGAAAATTTAAAATTTGGTTGCAAGCAGGTTTGGTTTCAAACTTCTTTTGGTCGTAGTTTGAGTTTCCTAGCTCTGATTTGGTTGATTCTTTTTGCAAATCGAAGCTCTTTAGTTGAAATTTCAGTTTGGATCTTTTATTTTGAGTTTTACTCTTTCATCTTATGCTTGATTGCTTATGTATGCTATTGTTTGTTCACGATAGAGTTTCCAGAGTGCGAAGCGTGCTACAACGAGTCACTAGGGTTTTCAGATCGTCAGCAAGGCAAGTAACACTTTGATCATATCCCTTATTACCCAGTTTTTATGCATTAGTCTCAATCCTCAAACATTGCATGAGAAGGATCTGTTTAACATGTGGGTTTTGGGAAGTAGTTGTTGAGGTAGTACCTATTGCCCTTTTATTTCAAACCTTGGGAGTTACTATGTTACGCTTATTATACATTGCTATGCTCGTACACGTGGTTTGGTTTGAGTGATTCAGGATAGTTGTGAGTATTATTCTGAACTAAGGGTTTTACTTAAGGTGGCTACTTTAACACACATCTGGGTGGATTGGTTTGTGGGCACTTGGGGAAATCCAGTGTTGTCCAAAGGAGAATCCTGGGGTATCCGTGTGATTTTTCCTATGGTTCGCCACCCAGGCTCAAAGGGATCATTATGTTATTCAAGCTGAAAACTTCCGTGTGCAGCCACAAGCCATTATGGGCTCTGGCATGGTTGAGTAAGTTGTGGGAATCCTTTCCATGATGGGCTAGCAGATGTAGGGGATTGTAGGTGTACCGACCCATCTATCGGTTAAGGGGACCTCTTCGGAAAGACCGTGTCTTGGTCATCTGTTTCTCAAACATCATGCAGTGTGAGAAATACAATGGAGGAGATCGAGTCTTGTGGGAAAAAATGCGCATACCTCTGCCGAGTGTATAAACTAATCATGGTTAGTCATGTCCCCAGTTATGAACATCTTGAGTATCTGATGATTGAATTACTATGTTGATGTCATCACTCTACTTAATTAACTTATTGGGTTAATGATTTTTGATTTTGAGATTGAGATGGGGTTACCATTCTCAATGTTTTTCAACCAACTCTGTAGTTAAATAAAATATATTTCTTTGTTGTAGGAAAAACTAGCTTTATGCAAATGATAACCATAGAGCCTCCACCGGCCATATATGCATATAGTTATAGTTGTTACTTGTTCATTACTCTATAGTGTTATCTTGCCAGCATATTCCATGTGTTGACCTACACAAGCTGCAACGTATTATGTTGTAGAGTTTTCAGATGAAGAGTAAGGTGCGCTAGGTCGTTGTCGTGCACTTAGCTATGCCATTGGAGTTAATGGACTCATTTTACCTTCGAAGCTTCTGTTGTTATCTTAATTAGATGGCCTTCAACCATATTATTGAAATAAGTACTCTCTTTGAGACATTCGATGTAATAATTGTGTGATTGAACTCTGTTATAAATCCTTCAAGTACTATGTGTGTCAGCATTACCGATCCAGGGATGACACTTATACACAGATATTTGACCGTTTGAGGTCGGATCGCTACACCTGAACCGCAAGCAACCACACGCATAGAGCAGTTAAACAGGTAGGAAATGGTCACCTACAAGCCGGCCGATAGTTGCGTCGCTGCGTAGAGAGCGGCCGTGTGCTACCACCTCCGTCTAGTCTATAGTCTCCTTTATATTTTGTGCCATAATTTTCCATCAAATTTAACCAACAAAATGATAATGCATGTTTAAAAATTGTATAATTGGAAACTATGTTCAAATACAAATCCAACTATATAATCTTTCGCAACATCCATTCGTATTTTATTAGTTAAATCATACTTATAAACCAGGATGGTGGTATAGTAGGTAATTAAATCGCAAATATTTTTTTATTAACCGTATGTGTACATGGCCTTTCATGCTCCTCTCGCATGTCTTGTCACCCCGCTGCCGTAGATGGGTTATAGCGCAAGCTTGTGCAGCGCGCGGGGGTGTTCTTTTGTCCAAACGGTGGTGGTAATGAATCGTCGGTGAGCCCGTTCTCGCACAACCTCACAGGTTCCCGAACGACTCTACGAAATCCCCAAAAATCCCAATGCTTACCGCCCTGCAATGTAAACCCTCACGGCCGGCGAGTCCCGCATCACATTTTCCCCTCCCTCCCTGTAGCTTATCTCGTCTCCTTCTCCCACAATCGCCAATGGCACCAGTCCATTGTCCTCGCTCACCTACTCCGCCGTCATCAGAGGACAGCTCCAGCTGGGAGGCCACACTGCAGCGGCGGCGCAATCTCCGGCGTAGTGTAGTGCGTGTGGCGTCCCTGTTGGGTGTGCGCGGAACACCCACCACATGCTCCACCGCTGGTGCCCGTCGGCAGCTGTTGCCGGCCGCCGTTGCCTCCACACCATCGTCGAAAGCCAGGGCCATCGCGCGCTCCGCCGTCGTGGCCCGAAGGCGGGAGGTGCCGTCGTGGCCTCCATCCCACTACCGGCCACTGTGGCCACCACCCGCTTCGCCACCACGGCCCGAAGGTGGGAGGTGGTGGTCGTGGCTGCCACCCCATCATCGGGCGCCGTGGCCGCCAGCCCACCATTGACTACCGGGGTCATCACCCGCTCCGCCACCGCCGCCCAAAGGCGAGAGGCGGAGGTGGATGCCTGCACGTGCGTTAGCGACCTTGCGCGCTACACCGAGTTCCTGCGGGAGGAGGAGGAGCGCCTCGTCGAGCACGCAAAGAGCCTTACCACCGCCGTGGCCGCGGCACACGCCGCCTTAGAGGCAAGGAATCAGGAGATCTACGACGAGAACCACCACTTCGAGAGGGGTCGTCTGGACCGGAAGAGGGCATTTGAGGTGAGCGTTGCTGAAGCTGCAACAGCAGCAGGCACCATATTGCGGTTACCCAGCACGTCAGTAGGCTCCTCCTCCTCTGCCTCTTACTGAGCGCGCTCAGTAGAGGAGAGGCAGCCGGAAGTAGTACAAAGCCCCTCCGCAGTAGTAGTAGTAGTAATTAGAGGCTATTTTGTTCAGTTCATCTGACTATAGATGTGGTGGAACTATACAATGTACTTAAAATTAGCTAATATATATAGTTGAATAGCTATTTCAGTACATGGTTGGCAACAATTGGGGAGAAGTTTGGTCGGTTCAGCTGTTGAGTTGAACAGTTTGTATAAATTAAGAACGACTGCCTAATCTATGAATGAAATCTATTCTTAATTACTGAATTTTAGTTGCAAAAATTAGATACTGCTAGTGATTTTTAGCTTCATATGTTGACAAATCGCAGTGTTACAAGGATTGACAAATCTTACCAAATTGTTTGTACGTGGTTGCACATGGGTCATCCAAAACAACCGTTTGCGTTGAAGGGATGCACAAATCCTGCGCTGCTCTCACTTTGCTCTCACTTTATCTAAAACGTTTACGATCAAGAGCAGCAGAAATCCTGCTCGGCACATTTTCATTTGGCTTCTTGGGGAAGTTGTTGGTTTGCATACTGGTGTTCTAAATAAAATGTTTGCGATGATTGTTTTATATTTAAAAAGCGAATTAAACTGTGGCTTGGGCGCCATTAATGGAGAGGATGCAAGCAAGTCGGGCGGCCATGGAAGTCAAAGGGCTCGCTTCCCAGTGAGCCTGCGCAGCGTACAACTCGCACGCTTCCCCGTGAGCCTACGCATTCAAGGACAGCTTGCACGCCTCTCGGTTAGCCTGCGCACTGGACGGCGCTCACACGCCTCCCGTTTAGTCAAGGTCAATCAACTGTTCGTACGACACCTCCTACAGCCATTAAAACCAAGACACGTGGCGTCACGTGAATGGTTAACAGAACGCACATGGTTTGAATTATACAAATGTTTGTGATATTAAAGTGGCCGCTATTTTCCAAAATGCCTTTGTTGGCTGTCATTATTTGAGTGCACCTTCCCTCAAAATGGAGATGAAAAATACCACAACATGTCGGGTGCCATTCCAGGATAGCATGATAAGTTTCATGAATTTCAGACTAGTTTTGGATTTACTAGAATTTAAAAACCAGGCATCTCAATGTTTTGCCGGCAATCAACGGTGCCCTGGTGTTTGAAATTCATTCCCATTTCTTGCATGGGACCAAAGCATGCACCCAAGGACACATATTTGATTTTTCAACCAATTTATATTCACTGGAGCATGTGCATGTAGTTCAAATTTAAATTATGCACATAAATGCATTGAAAACTCAGTTAATGTATAATAATGTCCAAACGAACCCCAAAAAATCACAAAAATTGACACAACACTCCTGTTGTTCAATTCTGACACGAGAAATTTTTTGAAAGCAATAAGAGGCAGTGGATATCGTTTTGTCCCTAAAGGTGGGACGTTCCCTACCAAAACCATGATGCTTCTTGTGAGAAACTCTGGTTTCGTGAGAAGCATATACCCAAACCTGCCCCAAACGGGACAAATTTTTTACCACGGCATGTTGATGCCGCTCTGTAACACCCACGATGCGACTATATCTCCCACGTGTCGGAGCACGACTTAGAGGCATAACCGCATTGTAGGCATGTCGCAAGAGGGGTAATCTTTACACATCCCATGTACTGAATAAGAAAGAGGTACAGAGTTGGCTTACAATCGCCATTTCACACAATACATAAATATAGCATTTCATCATCCAGATACAATCAAGGTCCGACTACTGAACCAAAATAAAGACAACCCCAAATGCATAAGATCCCCGATCGCCCCAACTGGGCTCCACTACTGATCGTCTGGAAAGGAAACATAGTAACGTCCTGAGTCCTCGTCGAACTCCCACTTGAGTTCAGTCGCATCCCCTGGAATGGTATCATCGGCACCTGCATCTGGTTTTTGAAGTAATCTGTAAGTCACGGGGACTCAGCAATCTCACACAGTCGCGATCAAGACTATTTAAGCTTATGGATAGGGAAAAGGTATGAGGTGGAGCTGCAGCAAGCACTAGCATATATGGTGGCTAACTTACGCAAATGAGAGCGAAAAGAGAAGGCAAAGCACGGTCGAGAGTCTATGATCAAGAAGTGATCCTAGAACTACTTACGTTCAAGCATAACACGAGACCGTGTTCTCTTCCTGGACTACGCCGAAAAGAGAACATCACGGTTACACACGCTGTTGATTCATTTTTAATTAAGTTAAGTTTCAGGTTCTCTACAACCGGACATTAACAAATTCCCATCTGCCCATAACCGCGGGCACGGTTTTCGAAAGTTCAGAACCCTGCAGGGGTGTCCCAACTTAGCCCATCACAAGATCTCACGGTCAACGAAGGATATTCCTTCTCCCAGGACGACCCGATCAGACTTGGAATCCCGGTTACAAGACATTTCGACAATGGTAAAACAAGAACAACAAAGCCGCCTGATGTGCCGGCAAATCCCGATAGGAGTCGCACGTATCTCATTCTCGGGGCACACCGGATAGGTCAAGCTACGAGTAAAACCAAACCTCAAGTTGCCCCAAGGTGGCCTCGAAGGTTGCCCGTTTTGGACCAACACCCAGAGGAGCACTGGTCAGGGGGGGAGGGGTTAAAATAAAGATGACCCTTGAGTCTGCGGAACCCAAGGAAAAAAGGCTTAGGTGGCAAATGGTAAAACCAAGGTTGGGCCTTGCTGGAGGAGTTTTATTCAAGGCGAACTGTCAAGGGACTCCCATTATAATCCAACCGCGTAAGGAACGCAAAATCAAGGAACATAACACCGGTATGACGGAAACTAGGGCGGCAAGAGTGGAACAAAACACCAGGCATAAGGCCGAGCCTTCCACCCTTTACCGAGTATATAGGTGCATTAAAGTAAACAAGATATAATAATGATATCCCAACAATAAACATGTTCCAACAAGGAACAAACTCCAATCTTCACCTGCAACTAGCAACGCTATAAAAGGGGCTGAGCAAAGCGGTAACATAGCCAAACAACGGTTTGCTAGGACAAGGTGGGTTAGAGGTATGACATGGCAATATGGGAGGCATGATAAAGCATGTGGTAGGTATCGAGGCATAGGCATAGCAATAGAGCAAGCAACTAGCAAGCAAAGATAGAAGTGATTTCGAGGGTATGGTCATCTTGCCTGCAAAGTTCTCCGCGTTGACGTAAGCTTGCTCCTCGAAAGCGTACTCAACGGGTTCCTCGATCACGTACTCATCTCCCGGCTCTAACCCAAGGCAAGAACACAAGCAAGGGAAACGCAATCAACCATGGTGCAATGCGCAAGCGACATGATGCAAAAACATGGCATGATATGCGGGATATGATATGCAATGCATATGCGTGCTCCGGAAGGAAAGGATTGAACCAGGACTCAACTTGGCAAACCAAGAGTGCCGCTGGAAAGATGAGTTGATTTCGGTCGAAATCGATATAGAGATCACCGGAATCGGATGCACGGTTTGCAAATGGCAAGCAAAACAATAATGGCACCATTCTGCGATTAACAGCACGATGCCATCCAGGATGCAACAAGAAACTAAGCTAATGCACTCTAACATAGCAACAAAGCACATGGCAGTGATCCACTCAAGATGCTTGACAAAAGATGAACACTGAGCTACGGCTAATTCACACAATAGCAGGTTCAAACAAGTATGACAAAAGTGCAAAAGATAACAACATCACAGACTTGATGAAAATAACAGCATGTCAGGAATTTAACATGAGGAAGCAATGTTTAGAGCAAGATAACAACATGCTACGGGATCAGAAAATAGCAACACAAGGCATTGCATGAATCCACTCAAAGTATATAACAAAAGTCCCTTACTGGCGATAAGCCAAAAGGGATCAATAAATATGATGGCACCCATGTAAACATAGCAAGTTTCGTTAACAGATTCAGACTTAGCAGAAGACTGGACATGGCAAAAATAGAGTTACGTAGGCATGTTTGCGAGCTCGATGCACTCACCACAAGGCATTGCATGACAAATTAAGCATACACCCAGCAACAAGACATGATCAAGAAGCTAAGCATGGCAAGAACAACCTCATAGCATGCATGGATCAACTACAACAACCTTGGCAAAATTGAATAACATGTAAACAATCTGCCAGGAACATTTTATAGCAAAAGTAGAGAAAGATTGAGTCATGCTAGGGTACACCATAATTGCAAACAAAAACATGGATGGATAGAACATAACAATATCTCAAAATCATCCTTACTGAACATGCTCAAAAGAGGCATGGATCACTCTGTAGCAACATGAATACATGTCATAAAATAACATCAGGTAAATGGCTTTGAAGAATTCTAAGTCCCTGAAATCAACAACATCACGAGAGCTACTTTGCATGCTTGTTCTAGTCACCACATTGATCACAAAAATACATGGCATACACCCATGTAAAGATGGCATGGCATAGCCCAAAACACATGTAGGGCTCAAGTTCATAGGAGGCACACATTAATCATGGCAAAAATGACAAATGTCCATAATCTTTTAAGAAACAGAAACTAACATTCTATAGCACTCTTGCAACAGAATTTTAGGCATCAAGATGGACTCCAACAAGCATGGTGTAATTGGACATATAAACCCTCAAGAAGTGGTAGTCACAAAGAAGGTGGCCACGTCACCTTTAAATGCTACTATGAACAGTATTCGTGCCACCGCCTGTAAATTCCGTGCCCCGCCGAGGGCATTTTAGTAATTTCACATACGGATATATAAAACTCACCGCTGCAATGGAGAAACCCTAGCCGTCGCCCGCCCCGTGCGAGAGCGACCTAACCCGCGTCCCCCCGACCCCTCTGGCCTCCTCCTCCTCCTCTCCATCACCCTCTCGCTCGCCGTCGCCACCGCCCTGTCCTCCCCCGCCACTCATCTCCCCCTACTCCGGCGCGCCCTCTCACTAGCCGCCACATCCCTCAGCCCATGGATTTCGGCGCAACCACTCTCGGCCGCCACCTCTCCTCTCATCTCCTCGTTTCCTCCAAATTTCACGATCTGGAGTTGGAGAGGCAAATACGTCCGCCGACGCCACGGAGATGGACGAGGCTGCAACTGGTGCTGGAGAGCCATGGGTGGCTGAGAGGAGGAAGGGAGGTAGGGGCCCGACCGTCTCTGCGCCTCCTCCTCTCGCCGAGCTGCGGCTGACCCCTGCGCGCTCTCTCTCTCTCTCTCTCTCTCTCTCTCTCTCTCTCTCAGGTACCCTCTCCTGCATCTCGCGCAAAGCCATCCTGCTGGTGGCTCGAGCGATGCAGGCAGCGACGAGCGCCAGTGAGTGTAGGAGCCTGGCAGCGGGAGCATTGGTGCCGGTAGTGCAGGAGCCTGGCAGCGGGAGCGTTGGCGCGAGGACCACCGTGTCGCAGGTCAAGACTTGGGAGTGCATCTGGAATCCCGGTGGGAGGGCTTAATTCTGACTATGGCTGATTCCATCCACCCCTCATGTTCTCACTTCTCTTTCTCTTCTTTATGTAGGGTTGTCCTGGTTGTTCATCGTTCGGCTTGCTACCTGGGGAGGTATGGTCTTTCTTGCTCCTCTCCTGTTCGATCAAATGCTTGACTTGACTGAACTTAAGGTGTTTGGGTTCTCAGTAGGCTGCATTTTCTTCCAAATTGCCGAGAACTAGAATCCAGTTCACATAATGGGTTTGCTTTAAAATGTATATTGCGTGCTATACAAGATTCGTGGTGCTCTATAGCAAATCCAGTAAATATGGAAGTACTGTATTGTGGTTCCATTACTCTTGCTAGCAGTTTGTTGCTTCTGTAAAACACCATGCCAAATAGTCTTTCTGCTCTAAGCACCATGGAGATGTTTACTAAATCTATGAAGGATTGAACCTCAATTTCTTTTGTGCTTTGCATTTGATTGATTGTGTGGTGTGATACTGTTGTAATTCTTTGTGTAGGAATGCCATATCCTGAAAAGGAAGAAGTCCGTACCCGTCTAAGGCAGGTTAGCATTGTGAAGAAAATTATAGAGCTCTTATTTAGAATATTATTTTCTCCAGGCCTGAAGTCTTGTGGACTTCCCAGATAATGGCCCGGCACACGATTTCCATTGTGCCGCAATATTTTCTTGAAACTAAAAATTTATTGTAATTTGATGGATTTTTAGGACCCAAATTTCTGGAAAAATAAGCCCTTGTCTGAAGTGATGATTTGAGCAGCAACAGATGATGTGCGCTTCCTTCTCAATATACATGAGAAAATGATGGAGAAGTTGAGCAAAGTATCTTCATGGCGTCTGGCAGTACGAAGTGAGCTATACTGTAGGTGTTTTTGCATAAATGACAACCAGCAGGCAGATTGGCCGCCTCTTCTAACTGTCCCTGGTCAGTTTTTTACTCCCTTTCCTTTCAAATCTAGGAAGGTTACTGTATGGCCAAATCTGTTTCACTTTTGGTTCTCCAGGTATAAATCATAAATTTGTAACCTAATGATTGGGGTTTGCTTTATGGTTCAGCATTGTAGCCTTGTAGGTGCAGAATCGTCATATAAGAACTACTAATATGGAATCACAATGGATCTATTTTCTTTGCAGTCTTTAGTTCATTTTATGAAGTTTTGATATATTCAACTTATAGAACAAAATCGATTAAACATTGTTGACGGATGACATTGAAGCTGAAGCTCGTGTTCCTGAGGTGGATATCCTTTCGCTCTAGGATGTGCCTCCTGGAAAAATGGGATGTGTTATTGGCAGAAAAGGATCATCAATAATTATTCTGAAAGAATCTTGCAAGTACTCATCTTAAGCTTGATTCTTCAGATATCGCATGATATTTATTCTGCAATATCTAATTTGGTCTTCCCTGGTTTGTTTTCACTCCTATGTGGAGTGTTGAAATCCATATCGGTGGTGCAAAGGGGCCTCCAGGTAGGGTAGGTTTTCCATAGCTGACATATTTATTACTGTGCAGTTGTGGTCCACTGAATTCATCTAGTCCATGTTTGAATTGGTTAACAGCAATAGCTATAGTTTTGTAGCAATATGGCTTGTAGTACCAAAACTGCTCTTCTGTGACGATGCTCTTGTTTCCCTTCCTGTCCAGGTTGTTTGACGTGTGTGTCATTAGTCAGCAAGTTTAGATGTGCTCTAAGCCTCTAATTGTCCTGCTTGATTGCTTCTTGCTGCATGTTCTTGTTTGCATATGTTTACCCTGCTGATTTGCTTTCTGCTTGCTGCTTGGGGAAACATGTGTGTCCCCTGTTTTGGGTGCACCGCAGTACATGTTCGGGTTAGTGCTTTGGGGGAAATGTGTGCAGTAAGTAGTAGTTGTAGCTTCTCATTATGAATATACACACGGAAGGAAGTTTGGTGGGGAGAGGTTTATGAAGGCCTACTGGAATTAATATTTAGACCCAGTCTCGTCGTCTGCTGCAGCATCGCCCTTCTTTTCCACCGCCCTAACTTTTTTGCACCCCAGGCCTAGCAGGCGATAACGGCGCCACGAGGATTCGCTGCCGTGAGGAGGACCCCGACCCGTATGATGGCCGCTGGAAGGTCACGCACTTCTTTGGCTCGCTTAGACTAGCTCCATTGACGGCTTCTCGAAGGTATCTTCTTGTGCAGCTTCACACTTGCTTGTGTGTCTCTTGCAAAAAGTAAGCTACCTGGTACCTCTCTACTCTTCTTTAGCAGGTGTTTGCAGAGGAAGCCGAGGGATACATGATACTGGTAATTTACTAATGATCCATATTGTTGGAATAATCTCACGAATTCTATTGAAAACAGAACTTATTTCAGTATGCTTAATGTTTGGTTTTAGTAATTATGTCTGCTTTAGTAGCCAGGAGCATCCCCTCCCATTTCTGACTTTGAACCATGTGCCCCGTTTAAACCAGCGTAATTCGATGACCTTATGCAATTATTTGGTACAAAGAATGTGCTGATAAAGTATTTTTATTTTTTACTTTACTATGTTTAGTTCTGACGTATTGATACTCCTGTCAATCTGCTCTAATCTGGTTCGCCGATATCCTGAAGGAATTAGACCATCCTATATCTTTTTTTTCTGATTTTTGTTGGATACCTGCTTAGATGGGTGAACTTTTAACCCATCTTTTATTGCTTGCAGGTGTATTTGTTGGGTTACTCTTGGCGTGTTGAACAAAAATTGGCGTTCGGCACCTGCTATTTAAAGATGGTTTGATCAGTACTAGGGAAAACCCATATATGGAACGAAATTATTGTAGGTGAGAGCATGGTACCCCATCTCTCCCTATTTTGTTCCTTTCTTATAGTATTACTTTGAGGCATTATTTATAGCAAAAGAATTAGGTTGAACATTTAATATCCTTATTCCTTATCATGCTACGCAGAGGCCCTTAGGTTTGCATTCGGGTGCTAATTGTTTAATAAACATCATGCATTAGTTAGGTATAGTCCTTTTATCTTTTCCACAAACATGACGATTATGTTCAGTAGGATTGTCCGTTTCATATCCCAGAGATGTATCATTGTAAAGTAAGGTTTAAGGAGATCTAATCCTGGGCATATCAATGTAAGAGCACAACTTCGTATTGAATGCTTACTGTGTTTTACATGGTGGTGTTTCTAAGAAAGTAAATTTGGTTGTGATCTTCAAATGGTCTAAAATTTAGTTGAGGGCATACACACACAAACCTGTTTTTTCACTTCAGCTTCAAGCTTATCCCAGTCCTTTTTGGATTTTGATGACGGATAAGATGGCCTCTGGGCTGATTCAACTGCAAAACAAGGAATACATGGAATGTTTCAGTGACAAATGGAAGACAATGCAATATAACACTAACCCAGAACTCAGATTTTGTATAGAACTGGTATGCTTTTCATCTAAGAACCCAGCATCACATACACGGTTCAGGCTTAAAACTACCTTAGTAGCCATTCTGCCAGCTTGAAAGCTACATAAACGGCCTGGGACTAAAATAGTAGCCATTCTGCAAGCTTAGGAGTCAGCACCAACCAGCATTTTAGATAATTTTCTTATAGATCTGTTACCCTCAGTGTGCATGAAAGTATCTTTCTCACTAAGTACAGAAATCACCATATTCTTGTTGACTATCTTGTCAGGAACATGCCGTAAATTTGCTCTGGTTTAAAATATTTTCAGTGATTATCTTTCATAAGAAAAAATTGTAGAACACAATTTACAGAGGGAGTAGTAATCCATACAAAAGCTCAATCACAGCAAGAGTTATCACTAGACAAGTCAACGATTTTGCTTGCATTCAGCCCTCAAGGAATTACCTGGTACATTTATCTTTTGAGGAGCCTTTGGTTTACCAGTATAATCCAATGATGTCCAAGTTACTGGCTCAGCTTTTGCAAGGCGCATTTCAACCTTTGTAGACAACACAGTATACTTGCACTTATGTGGGACGATCTGATTGTCAAAAAACAACAAAATTACTGATGAATGTGCAATAGCTCAACCCAGTTCAGTATACACCACCAAAAGTAAAAGCAGTTACATAGAGAGCGCATAATTGATTTTCAACAACTTCCATGCATTAGGGAACAATGGTAAGAACTGGTTTATCTTCATTTCCTAATCAACCTCCAAATCCAGGAGTTCTTCTCAGTCATCACTGTAAGTTGCCAGATGGAGCGAGAAACAAACTCTATCCAATCAACTGACAAGTTTGTCAAAGGTGCTACTCGGCAATGAACTATTGACCATGTGTATTTAGACACCACATGAAAACTTGGGCCCTTAGCAATCAATTTACTTTGTCAATTACAATATCCTACTTCATCAGCAGATCAATTGTTGTTCCAACATAAATTTGAGGATTAACATAATAAATTAGTTGTTTTAGAAACAAATTTAGTGTACTATATCATATAAAGAAGACCTCATTCCATCTCCATGTGTAACTGACTAACAAGAAAGTACTCCCTCCCTAAAGAAATATAAGAGCGTTTAGATCACTACTTTAGTGATCTAAACACTCTTATAGTTCTGTACAGAGGGTGTAATGTTTAGCCTGGCTTCATCGTTATATCCAGAATCATGTATTGCCAAAGTTGTTCGTAAACATATATGTGGAAACCTGTATGTGCCGCTCACCTTCTAGATAAGGGTGGAAAATTTGTTTGAGAGGGAAAATTAGTAAATTGTTGATTTTCTGTACTAGAAGTTGTATTTATGATATATATATATCCTATAAATGACAAAGCCTGAATGTGGCCACATTTTGGTGGGGAAGGAGGGATATAGTCTTTATAATTTAATGCCTTACACTTCTGTGATTCATTGACGAAATGTATCTCAATGTAGTTTTGACCGTATTGGGACTGGGATTTAAGCTTCTTTCCTTTCTGAGACGCATACATAAATACTGTGTGCTATATGGGATGGAAAAATATTGTTGAAATTTAAACTCAGATCGTATGGAAAAATATCTCAGTTTGGGACTAATTGTCAAATGAATAATATTATTTCATGCGTATATTTTTTTTGAGGCTGTATAATTCCTCTTTTTTGATTGCTCATAGCCTGTTCTTTTTTGATTGTTTGTGTAGGTATCTAAGAATGCTGATGATTACACTCGGAGCAAGGCTTGTCACGGCGCTGCAAGTGTTGCCCCCCTCCTCCCCAAGGGCAAGGTGAAGGAAGGTGCCTGTGTGGTTCTTCTGCAGCTCGCAGCGAGGATTGCTGTGTCCAACCTGCACAAGAATGCCAAGAAGTCCTTCTCGGAGATGTAAGCCACGACGCATGTTTCTGCCATGATTTCCTTCGGTTGGATTTCATGGATTTAGGTGTTGAAAAATTATGGGCTGTGGATGCAGGATTAAGGACATGTACCTGCACTACAACGAGAGATGTAGGCTGCTTCTTTGTGGCTTCCAAACTTGAAATGTTTGTTTGGAAATTAGTTTAGTTTTCTGTCGTGGACTCACAGCTTCTTACATGTACCATCCTCTTAGACCTTTAGATTTCCAAAGAAACTAAATGAAGATATGGTGGTATGGTCTCAATAGTACAACTTAAAGCCTTCCATGCTTTATATTTTCTATGAAATTTGCTCTTGAAGAATCATGTATCTATGTTAGATCCGGTGAGAAAAGGCGGCATCCAACGCTCTCGCCGGCGGCGTTCACAAAGCCTTGTCGCGGCGCTGCAAGTGTTACCCCCTCCTCCCCAAGGGCAAGGTGAAGGAAGGTGCCTGTGTGGTTCTTCTGCAGCTCGCAGCGAGGATTGCTGTGTCCAACCTGCACAAGAATGCCAAGAAGTCTTCGGAGATGTAAGCCACGACGCATGTTTCTGCCATGATTTCCTTCGGTTGGATTTCATGGATTTAGGTGTTGAAAAATTATAGGCTGTGGATGCAGGATTAAGGACATGAACCTGCACTACAACGAGAGATCTAGGCTGCTTCTTTGTGGCTTCCAAACTTGAAATGTTTGTTTGGAAATTAGTTTAGTTTTTTGTCGTGGACTCACAGCTTCTTACATGTACCATCCTCTTAGACCTTTAGATTTCCAAAGAAACTAAATGAAGATATGGTGGTATGGTCTCAATAGTACAACTTAAAGCCTTCCATGCTTTATATTTTCTATGAAATTTGCTCTTGAAGAATCATGTATCTATGTTAGATCCGGTGAGAAAAGGCGGCATCCAACGCTCTCGCCGGCGGCGTTCACAAAGCCTTGTCGCGGCGCTGCAAGTGTTACCCCCTCCTCCCCAAGGGCAAGGTGAAGGAAGGTGCCTGTGTGGTTCTTCTGCAGCTCGCAGCGAGGATTGTTGTGTCCAACCTGCACAAGAATGCCAAGAAGTCCTTCTCGGAGACGTAAGCCACGACGCATGTTTCTGCCATGATTTCCTTCGGTTGGATTTCATGGATTTAGGTGTTGAAAAATTATGGGCTGTGGATGCAGGATTAAGGACATGTACCTGCACTACAACGAGAGATCTGGGCTACTTCTTTGTGGCTTCCAAACTTGAAATGTTTGTTTGGAAGTTAGTTTAGTTCTTTGTTGTGGACTCACAGCATCTCACATGTACCATCCTCTTAGACCTTTAGATTCCGGAAGAAACTAAATGAGGATATGGTGGTATGGTCTCAATAGTACAACTTAAAGCCTTCCATGCTTTATTTTTTCTCTGAATTTGCTCTTGAAGAATCATGTACCTATGTTAGATCCGGTGAGAAAAGACGGCTTCCAAGCAGAGGATGCAGGAGTGTTGGCCACATTTGGTTTTCGACTTGGGTGTCTAAATATTCTCACAATACTTGCCACCCTTTCGGCCTTTGCGCCATTGGCGCAACGAGTCATCTAGTGGAATGAAATGAAGAGGACATCCTAATGAACAATTTGATATCTCACACGCGCAAAACGGAGCTACGGATGATGAGATGCGACATGATGAAGATGGCATACAATTTATGAGGAAAAGGACTTAGACAAAAAAATCACCTCCGAAACTGGATCTAGGGTTTCAAGGCACGCGGATCGAGGTGGCGGCGCGAGCTTGCCGGAGAACCGGCCGGAGCAGCGGGGAAGGCGGCGGCCGGGCTCGGGGTCGCCGGATCCGGTCACTCCTCGACCGGATCTGGCCGGAGCCGAAGAGGAGCGAGGCGGCGAGCTGGCGGTAGCGGCCGGTGCAGCGCGGGATCCGCGGCGGCGGCCG
>NC_041392.1:462529164-462531801 GCF_002162155.2 Triticum dicoccoides | reverse complement strand
GGGCGGCGGCGGGCGGTGGCAGGGGCCACGTGGCAGCCTGCGGTTGGCCGGGCGGCGGTGGGCGAACGTGTCCGGCGGCGCGGGAGGAGCGGGGCTAGGGTTTGGACCTGGGATTTTCAGAGGGGGGCATATATTTATAGGTAGAGGGAGCTAGGAGAGTCCAAATTAGGTGCGGTTTTCAGCCACGCGACCGTAATCGAACGATCGAGAGGATGGAGGGGGTTTGGATGGGTTTTGGGCCACTTTGGAGGGGTGTTGGGCTGCAACACACACGAGGCCTTTACGGTTCCTCGGTTAACCGTTGGAGT
Organism: Triticum dicoccoides; assembly: GCF_002162155.2. NCBI lineage: Eukaryota > Viridiplantae > Streptophyta > Magnoliopsida > Poales > Poaceae > Triticum > Triticum dicoccoides. The sequence continues at coordinate 462,531,493 of NC_041392.1, read as the reverse complement.
ATCAAACGAACTCCAAATGGCACGAAACTTGACAGACGGTCTACCGGTAGTGAACCAAGGCTGCTTGGCAAATCTCGGACCAATCCGAGAACGTTTAACACCCGCACATGAAAAGAGGCAAAAGGGGGACGCCGGAGGACATAGGAGTGTCGGAATGCAAAATGGACAACGGCGAAAATGCTCGGATACCTGAGACGAACACGTATGCCAATGCGATGCACATGATGACATGATATGAGATGCATGACATGGACAAAATGCAAAATGGAGACAAAACCCAATCACGAAGGAATATCATAACTTAGTGCTGAAAATGGCAAGAGTTGGAATACAAATATGGCAAGTTACATACGGGGCGTTACAACACTCCACCACTACGAAAGGATCTCGTCCCGAGATCTAGGACTGGAAAAACTCCGGATATTCAGGACGAAGGTGGTCCTTGTGTTCCCAGGTTGCTTCTTGGTCGGAATGATGTGACCACTTCACTTTCAGGATTTTGATAGACTTGTTGCGAGTCTTGCGTTCAGTTTCTTCAAGAATAGCAACGCGATGCTCATGATAAGACAAGTCTTCTTGGAGATCAATCTCTTCGAAGTTGATGGTGCGGTCAGGAGTCTTGAAAACACTTGCGGAGTTGAGACACGTGAAACACGTCGTGCATGTTTGCAAAGTTGGATGGAAGCTCAAGTTGATAGGCGAGATCGCCTCTTTTGCCAATGATCTTGAAGGGACCCACGTATCTAGGGGCAAGCTTCCCTTTGATACCGAAGCAACGAGTACCTTTCATTGGAGAGATGCGGAGGTAGACATGGTCTCCGATCTCGAAAGCCAAGTCACGATGCTTGCTATCATAGTAATTCTTATGACGCGATTGCGCAGCTTTGAGATTTTCACGAATGACTTTGCATATTTTTTCAGCCTCTGTGATCAAGTCATTGCCAAAAAGTTGGCGTTCACCAGTCTCTGACCAGTTAAGAGAAGTACGACACTTTTTGCCATAGAGAATCTCGAATGGGGCCTTGCCCGAACTCACTTGGAAGCTGTTGTTGTAGGAGAACTCGGCATATGGAAGACAATCTTACCACTTCATACCGAAAGAGATGACACATGCCCTGAGCATATCTTCAAGAATTTGATTTACTCGCTCGACTTGTCCACTAGTTTGAGGATGAAAGGCTGTGCTGAAGCGAATGTTGGTGCCCATAGCCTTCTGGAAGGAATCCCAGAACTTAGAAGTAAAGATGCTTCCATGATCTGAAGATATCAACTGCGGAATGCCGTGCAAAGAGACAATCCTGGAGGTATATAGCTCTGCCAACCGAGCTGATGTGATTGATTCTTTGATAGGAAGAAAATGAGCCACTTTCGTGAGCTTGTCGATGACAACGAAGATAGCATCATTGCCACGCTTGGACTTGGGAAATCCAGTCACGAAGTCCGTCTCAATATGATCAAACTTCCATTCTGGAATGGCAAGAGGTTGGAGGAGACCAGCTGGTCGTTGGTGTTCTACTTTCACTCTTCTGAAGACATCACATTCCTTCACGAACTGAGCAATCTCGCACTTCATTCGAGTCTACCAATACGACTACTTGAGGTCATGGTACATCTTTGTACTTCCAGGATGAATAGACAGGAGTGAATTGTGAGCCTCGTTCATAATGACTTTACGAAGGTCACCCTTAGGAACAACAATGCGATCCTCGAAGAAAAGAGTATCTTTGTCATCAAGGCGATAACACTTGTACTTGGGATGGCTTTTGGCAATCCCAATCTTCACCTTCTTCACCATGGCATCAAAAAGTTGAGCCTCACGAATCTGATCTTCCAAAGTAGGAGAGACTTGGAGGTTGGCAAGGAATCCTTGAGGAACAACTTGGAGATTAAGTTTGTGGAAAGCTTTGTTGGGGAACGTTGCAGAAAACAAAAATTTTCCTACGGTTTCACCAAGATCCATCTAGGAGTTCATCTAGCAACGAGTGATCGGATTGCATCTACATACCTTTGTAGATCACGCACGGAAGCGTTCAAAGAACGGGGATGAGGAAGGCGTACTCGACGTGATCCAAATCACCGGAGATCCTAGCACCGAACGGACGGCACCTCCGCGTTCAACACACGTACGGTCAGCGTAACGTCTCCTCCTTCTTGATCCAGCAAGGGGGAAGGATAGGTTGAGGAAGATGGCTCCAGCAGCAGCACGACGGCGTGGTGGTGGTGGAGCTGCAGTACTCCGGCAGGGCTTCGCCAAGCACTATGGAGGAGGAGGATGTGTTGGAGAGGGAGAGGGAGGCACCAAAGATGTGTTATGAGAGGCCCTCCTTCC
>NC_041392.1:462521940-462528964 GCF_002162155.2 Triticum dicoccoides | reverse complement strand
ATCCAATCTCCTAGGGGGGTGCAGCCAAGGGAGGAATCCCTCCTCCCCAAGGCACCTAGGAGGTGCTTTCCCCCTTCGGGACTCTTCCCTTCCTTGAACCCTAGGCGCATGGGCCTCTTGGGGCTGGTGCCCTTGGCCCATATAGGCCAAGGCGCACCCCCTACAGCCCATATGCCCCCCCGGGGCAGGTGGCCCCACCCGGTGGACCCCCGGGACCCTTCCGGTGGTCCCGGTACAATACCGGTGACCCCGAAACTTGTCCCGATGCCCGAAATAACACTTCCTATATATAATTCTTTACCTCCGGACCATTCCGGAACTCCTCGTGACGTCCCGGATCTCATCCGGGACTCCGAACAACATTCGGGTTACTGCATATACATATCCCTACAACCCTAGCGTCACCGAACCTTAAGTGTGTAGACCCTACGGGTTCGGGAGACATGTAGACATGACCGAGATCGCTCTCCGGTCAATAACCAACAGCGGGATCTGGATACCCATGTTGGCTCCCACATGCTCCTCGATGATCTCATCGGATGAACCATGATGTCGAGGATTCAAGCAACCCCGTATATAATTCCCTTCGTCAATCGGTATGTTACTTGCCCGAAATTCGATCGTCGGTATCCCAATACCTCGTTCAATCTCGTTACCGGCAAGTCACTTTACTCGTACCGTAATGCATGATCCCGTGACCAGACACTTGGTCACTTTGAGCTCATTATGATGATGCATTACCGAGTGGGCCCAGTGATACCTCTCCGTCATACGGAGTGACAAATCCCAGTCTTGATCCGTGTCAACCCAACAGACACTTTCGGAGATACCCGTAGTATACCTTTATAGTCACCCAGTTACGTTGTGACGTTTGGTACACCCAAAGCACTCCTACGGTATCCGGGAGTTACATGATCTCATGGTCTAAGGAAAAGATACTTGACATTGGAAAAACTCTAGCAAACGAACTATACGATCTTGTGCTATGTTTAGGATTGGGTCTTGTCCATCACATCATTCTCCTAATGATGTGATCTCGTTATCAATAACATCCAATGTCCATAGTCAGGAAACCATGACTATCTGTTGATCAACGAGCTAGTCAACTAGAGGCTTACTAGGGACATGTTGGTGTCTATTATTCACACATGTATTACGATTTCCGGATAACACAATTATAGCATGAATAAAGACAATTATCATGAACAAGGAAATATAATAATAATGCTTTTATTATTGCCTCTAGGGCATATTTCCAACAGTCTCCCACTTGCACTAGAGTCAATAATCTAGTTACATTGTGATGAATCGAACACCCATGGAATTCTGGTGTTGATCATGTTTTGCTCTAGGGAGAGGTTTAGTCAACGGATCTGCTACATTCAGGTCCGTATGTACTTTACAAATATCTATGTCTCCATTTTGAACATTTTCACGAATGGAGTTGAAGCGACGCTTGATGTGCCTTGTCTTCTTGTGAAACCTGGACTCCTTGGCAAGAGCAATAGCTCCAGTGTTGTCACAGAAGAGCTTGATTGGCCCCAACGCATTGGGTATGACTCCTAGATCGGTGATGAACTCCTTCACCCAAATTGCTTCATGTGCTGCCTCCGGGGCTGCCATGTACTCCGCTTCACATGTAGATCCCGCCACGACGCTTTGCTTGCAACTGCACCAGCTTACTGCCCCACCATTCAAAATATACACGTATCCGGTTTGTGACTTTGAGTCATCCAGATCTGTGTCGAAGCTAGCATCGATGTAACCCTTTACGACGAGCTCTTTGTCACCTCCATAAACGAGAAACATTTCCTTAGTCCTTTTCAGGTACTTCAGGATATTCTTGACCGCTGTCCAGTGTTCCTTGCCGGGATTACTTTGGTACCTTCCTACCAAACTTACGGCAAGGTTTACATCAGGTCTGGTACACAGCATGGCATACATAATAGAACCTATTGCTGAGGCATAGGGGATGACATTCATCTCTTCTATATCTTCTGCCGTGGTCGGACATTGAGCTGAGCTCAATTTCACACCTTGCAACACAAGCAAGAACCCCTTCTTAGACTGATCCATATTGAACTTCTTCAATATCTTATCAAGGTATGTGCTTTGTGAAAGACCTATGAGGCGTCTTGATCTATCTCTGTAGATCTTGATGCCTAATATATAAGCAGCTTCTCCAAGGTCCTTCATTGAAAAACTCTTATTCAACTAGGCCTTTATGCTGTCCAAGAGTTCTATATTATTTCCCATCAAAAGTATGTCATCTACATATAATATGAGAAATGCTACAGAGCTCCCACTCACTTTCTTGTAAACACAGGCTTCTCCATAAGTCTGCGTAAACCCAAACGCTTTGATCATCTCATCAAAGCGAATGTTCCAACTCCGAGATGCTTGCACCAGCCCATAAATCGAGCGTTGGAGCTTGCACACCTTGTCAGCATTCTTAGGATCGACAAAACCTTTCGGCTGCATCATATACAATTCTTCCTTAAGGAAACCATTAAGGAATGCCGTTTTGACGTCCATTTGCCATATTTCATAATCATAGAATGCGGCAATCGCTAACATGATTCGGACGGACTTCAGCTTCGCTACCGGTGAGAAAGTCTCATCGTAGTCAACCCCTTGAACTTGTCGATAACCCTTAGCGACAAGCCGAGCTTTATAGATGGTCACATTACCATCCGCGTCTGTCTTATTCTTAAAGATCCATTTATTTTCTATGGCTCGCCGCTCAACGGGCAAGTCAGTCAAAGTCCATACTTCATTTTCATACATGGATCCTATCTCGGATTTCACGGCTTCTAGCCATTTGTCGGAATCCGGGCCCGCCATCGCTTCTTCGTAGTTCGAAGGTTCACCGTTGTCTAACAACATGATTTCCAAGACAGGATTGCCGTACCACTCTGGTGCGGAACGTGTCCTTGTGGACCTTCGAATTTCAGTAGGAGCTTGATCAAAAGTATCTTGATCATCATCATTAACTTCCTCTCTAGTCGGTGCAGGCACCTCAGGAACATTTTCTTGAGTTGCGCCATTTTCCGGTTCAAGAGGTAATACTTCATCAAGTTCTACTTTCCTCCCACTTAATTCTTTCGAGAGAAACTCCTTCTCTAGAAAGGATCCATTCTTGGCAACAAAGATCTTGCCTTCGGATCTGAGGTAGAAGGTATACCCAATAGTTTCTTTAGGGTATCCTATGAAGACGCATTTTTCTGATTTGGGTTCGAGCTTTTCAGGTTGAAGTTTCTTGACATAAGCATCACATCCCCAAACTTTTAGAAACGACATCTTAGGTTTCTTCCCAAACCATAATTCATACGGTGTCGTCTCAACGGATTTCGACGGAGCCCTATTTAAAGTGAATGCGGCAGTCTCTAAAGCATACCCCCAAAAAGATAGCGGTAAATCGGTAAGAGACATCATAGATCGCACCATATCTAATAGAGTGCGATTACGATGTTCGGACACACCATTACGCTGAGGTGTTCTAGGCGGCATGAGCTATGAAACTATTCCACATTTTCTTAAGTGTGTGCCAAACTCATGACTCAAGTATTCTCCTCCACGATCTGATCGCAGGAACTTGATTTTCCTGTCACGTTGATTCTCAACCTCACTCTGAAATTCCTTGAACTTTTCAAAGGTCTCAGACTTGTGTTTCATTAAGTAGACATACCCATATCTACTCAAGTCATCAGTGAGGGTGAGAACATAACGATAGCCACCGCGAGCCTCAACACTCATTGGACCGCACACATCAGTATGTATGATTTCCAATAAGTTGGTTGCTCGTTCCATTGTTCCTGAGAACGGAGTCTTGGTCATTTTACCCATGAGGCATGGTTCACACGTGTCAAATGATTCGTAATCAAGAGACTCTAAAAGTCCATCAGCATGGAGCTTCTTCATGCGTTTGACACCTATGTGACCAAGGCGGCAGTGCCACAAGTATGTGGGACTATCATTATCAATCTTACATCTTTTGGTATTCACACTATGAATATGTGTAGCATTACGCTCGAGATTCATTAAGAATAAACCATTCACCATCGGAGCATGACCATAAAACATATCTCTCATATAAATAGAACAACCATTATTCTCGGATTTAAATGAGTAGCCATCGCATATTAAACGAGATCCTGATACAATGTTCATGCTCAAACTTGGCACTAAATAACAATTTTGAGGTTCAAAACTAATCCCGTAGGTAAATGTAGAGGTAGCGTGCCGACGGCGATCACATCGACCTTGGAACCATTACCGACGCGCATCGTCACCTCGTCCTTCGCCAGTCTCCGCTTATTCCGCAGCTCCTGCTTTGAGTTACGAATGTGAGCAACTGCACCGGTATCAAATACCCATGAGCTACTACGAGTACTGGTAAGGTACACATAAATTACATGTATATCACATATACCTTTTGTTTTACCGGCCTTCTTGTCCTCTAAGTATTTGGGGCAGTTCCGCTTCCAGTGACCACTTTCCTTGCAATAAAAGCACTCAGTCTCGGGCTTGGGTCCATTCTTTGGCTTCTTCCCGGCAGCTTGCTTGCCGGGCGCGGCAACTCCCTTGCCGTCCTTCTTGAAGGTTTTCTTACCCTTGCCTTTCTTGAACTTAGTGGTTTTATTCACCATCAACACTTGATGTTCCTTTTTGACTTCTACCTCTGCTGATTTCAGCATTGCAAATACTTCAGTAATGGTCTTTTCCATCCCCTGCATACTGAAGTTCATCACAAAGCTCTTGTAGCTCGGTGGAAGCGACTGAAGGATTCTGTCAATGACCGCGTCATCCGGGAGATTAACTCCCAGCTGAGTCAAGCGGTTATGCAACCCAGACATAGTGAGTATGTGCTCACTGACATAACTGTTTTCCTCCATCTTACAGCTGAAGAACTTGTCAGAGACTTGATATCTCTCGACCCGGGCATGAGCTTGGAAAACCATTTTCAGCTCTTCGAACATCTCATATGCTCCGTGTCTCTCAAAACGTTTTTGGAGCCCTGGCTCTAAGCTGTAAAGCATGCCGCACTGAACGAGGGAGTAGTCATCGGTACGTGCCTGCCAAGCGTTCATAACGTCTTGTTCTGCAGGGAGAATAGGTGCGTCACCTAGCGGTGCTTGTAGGACATAATCTTTCTTGGCAGCTATGAGGATGATCCTCAGGTTCTGGACCCAGTCCGTGTAGTTGCTGCCATCGTCTTTCAGCTTGGTTTTCTCTAGGAAAGCGTTGAAGTTGAGGACTACGTTGGCCATTTGATCTACAAGACATATTGTAAAATTTTTAGACTAAGTTCATGATAATTAAGTTCATCTAATCAAATTATTCAATGAACTCCCACTTAGATAAACATCCCTCTTGCAATCTAAGTATAACATGATCCGAGTTAACTAGGCCGTGTCCGATCATCACGTGAGACGGACTAGTCAACATCGGTGAACATCTTCATGTTGATCGTACCTTCTATACGACTCATGCTCGACCTTTCGGTCTTCTGTGTTCCGAGGCCATGTCTATACATGCTAGGCTCGTCAAGTCAACCTAAGTGTTTGCATGTGTAAATCTGTCTTACACCCGTTGTATGTGAACCTTAGAATCTATCACACCCGATCATCACGTGGTGCTTCGAAACAACGAACTGTCGCAATGGTGCATAGTTAGGGGGAACACTTTCTTGAAATTATTATGAGGGATCATCTTATTTACTACCGTCGTTCTAAGTAGACAAGATGCAAAAACATGATAAACATCACATGCAATCAAATAATAATAGTGACATGATATGGCCAATATCACATAGCTCCTTTTGATCTCCATCTTGGGGCTCCATGATCATCTTGTCACCGGCATGACACCATGATCTCCATCATCATGATCTCCATCATCGTGTCTCCATGAAGTTGCTCGCCAACTATTACTTCTACTACTATGGCTAACGTGTTTAGCAATAAAGTAAAGTAATTTACATGGCGTTTCTCAATGACACGCAGGTCATACAAAAAATAAAGACAACTCCTATGGCTCCTGCCGGTTGTCATACTCATCGACATGCAAGTCGTGATTCCTATTACAATAGCATGAACATCTCATACATCACATATATATCATTCATCATTCATCACAACTTTGGCCATATCATATCAAAATCACTTGCTGCAAAAACAAGTTAGACGTCCTCTAATTGTTGTTGCATGTTTTACGTGGCTGAAGTAGGGTTCTAGCAAGAACGTTTTCTTACCTACGTGAAAGCCACAACGTGATTTGTCAACTTCTATTTACCCTTCATAAGGACCCTTTTCATCGAATCCGCTCCAACTAAAGTGGGAGAGACAGACACCCGCCAGCCACCTTATGCAACTAGTGCATGTTAGTCGGTGGAACCGGTCTCACGTAAGCGTACGTGTAAGGTTGGTCCGGGCCACTTCATCCCACAATATCGTTGAAGCAAGATAAGACTAGTAGCGGCAAGAAAGTTGACAACATCAACGCCCACAACAAATTGTGTTCTACTCGTGCATAGAGAACTACGCATAGACCTAGCTCATGATGCCACTGTTGGGGAACGTTGCAGAAAACAAAAATTTTCCTACGGTTTCACCAAGATCCATCTAGGAGTTCATCTAGCAACGAGTGATCGGATTGCATCTACATACCTTTGTAGATCACGTGCGGAAGCGTTCAAAGAACGGGGATGAGGAAGGCGTACTCGACGTGATCCAAATCACCGAAGATCCTAGCGCCGAACAGACGGCACCTCCGCGTTCAACACACGTACGGTCAGCGTAACGTCTCCTCCTTCTTGATCCAGCAAGGGGGAAGGAGAGGTTGAGGAATATGGCTCCAGCAGCAGCACGACGGCGTGGGGGTGGTGGAGCTGTAGTACTCCGGCAGGGCTTCGCCAAGCACTATGGAGGAGGAGGATGTGTTGGAGAGGGAGAGGAGGCACCAAAGATGTGTTATGAGAGGCCCTCCTTCCCCACTATATATAGGGAGTCCAAGGGGGGGGGGC
>NC_041392.1:462513239-462521784 GCF_002162155.2 Triticum dicoccoides | reverse complement strand
GAGATCCAATCTCCTAGGGGGGGGGGGTGCGGCCATGGGAGGAATCCCTCCTCCCCAAGGCACCTAGGAGGTGCCTTCCCCGTTCGGGACTCTTCCCTTCCTTGAACCCTAGGCGCATGGACCTCTTGGGGATGGTGCCCTTGGCCCATATAGGCCAAGGCGCACCCCCTACAGCCCATGTGGCCCCCCCGGGGCAGGTGGCCCCACCCGGTGGACCCCCGGGACCCTTCCGGTGGTCCCGGTACAATACCGGTGACCCCGAAACTTGTCCCGATGCCCGAAATAGCACTTCCTATATATAATTCTTTACCTCCGGACCATTCCAGAACTCCTCGTGATGTCCGGGATCTCATACGGGACTCCGAACAACATTCGGGTTACTGCATATACATATCCCTACAACCCTAGCGTCACCGAACCTTAAGTGTGTAGACCCTACGGGTTCGGGAGACATGTAGACATGACTGAGATCGCTCTCCGGTCAATAACCAACAGCGGGATCTAGATACCCATGTTGGCTCCCACATGCTCCTCGATGATCTCATCGGATGAACCACGATGTCGAGGATTCAAGCAACCCCGTATACAATTCCCTTCGTCAATCAGTATGTTACTTGCCCGAGATTCGATCGTCGGTATCCCAATACCTCGTTCAATCTCGTTACCGGCAAGTCACTTTACTCGTACCATAATGCATGATCCCATGACCAGACACTTGGTCACTTTGAGCTCATTATGATGATGCATTACCGAGTGGGCCGAGTGATACCACTCCGTCATACGGAGTGACAAATCCCAGTCTTGATCCATGTCAACCCAACAGACACTTTCAGAGATACCCGTAGTATACCTTTATAGTCACCCAGTTACGTTGTGACGTTTGGTACACCCAAAGCACTCCTACGGTATCCGGGAGTTACATGATCTCATGGTCTAAGGAAAAGATACTTGACATTGGAAAAACTCTAGCAAACGAACTATACGATCTTGTGCTATGTTTAGGATTGGGTCTTGTCCATCACATCATTCTCCTAATGATGTGATCTCGTTATCAATAACATCCAATGTCCATAGTCAGGAAACCATGACTATCTGTTGATCAACGAGCTAGTCAACTAGAGGCTTACTAGGGACATGTTGGTGTCTATATTCACCATGTATTACGATTTCCGGATAACACAATTATAGCATGAATAAAGACAATTATCATGAACAAGGAAATATAATAATAATGCTTTTATTATTGCCTCTAGGGCATATTTCCAACAAGCTTCACAAAGATCCGGTTGGTAGGGCTTGAGAATCAAACTGTTGCAGTAAGCCTTCCTGCTCAAAGCGTCAGCGATGACATTGGCCTTGCCTGGAGTATATTCAATACTCGGATTATACTCTTGAATCATTTCGACCCAACGAGTCTGCCTGAGGTTGAGGTTGGGCTGAGTGAAGATGTACTTGAGACTCTTATGATCAGTGAAGATGTCCACTTTTCTTCCCAACAAGAGATGTCTCCATGTTAAAAGAGCATGGACAACTGCCGCCAACTCGAGGTCATGAGTGGGGTAGTTCTTTTCGTTGGGCTTCAACTGGCGAGAGGTATAGGCCACAACTTTCTTCTCTTGCATCAACACAGCACCGAGACCTTGCAGGGAAGCATCACAGAAAACCTCGAATGGTTTGGATTCATCAGGAGTCAGAACTGGAGCTGTGACTAACTTCTCTTTGAGGGCGTCCAGACATACTTCACATGCTTCTAGAGAAGGTTGGAAAGAGGCTTCACGATCTTTGAGAAATTCTCAACGAACCTTCGACAATAGCTTGCGAGCCCAAGGAAGCTGCGGAGTTGCTTCACATTCTGAGACGGTTCCCAATTCACAATTGCAGACACCTTCTCAGGATTAATAGCTATGCCCTTGGCGGAGATGATATGCCCAAGGTAGAGAACCTCATCGAGCCAAAACTCGCACTTTGAAAACTTCGCGTAGAACTGATGTTCTCTTAGTTTGTCCAGCACCAACCTCAAGTGCTTGGCATGATCCTCTTTGTTCTTGGGAAAGACCAAAATGTCATTGAGATAGACCAAGACGAAGTCATTTTTGTAGGGGTTGAAGATGAAGTTCATCATGCGAGAGAATGTTGGAGGAGCGTTGACAATGCCGAAAGACATGACAGTGTATTCATAAGAACCATAGCTTATTCTGAATGCTGTCTTGGGGATGTCTTGTTCACGAATGCGAATCTGATGATAGCCCATACAGAGGTCAAGCTTGGAGAATACTTGAGCACCTTTGAGTTGTTCAAATAGCTCATTGATGTTGGGAAGTGGGTACTTGTTCTTTATGGTCTTCTTGTTCAATGGACGGTAGTGGACACAAAGTCGGTCCGTTCCATCCTTCTTCTTGACAAAAAGAACACCACAACCCCATGGAGAAGAACTTGGTCGGATGAGACCCATACGCTCTTGTATATCGAGTTGTTTCTTCAGCTCCTTCAACTCTTCAGGTCCAAGCATGTAAGGACATTTGCAAACAGGTTCCGTGCCAGGCTCGAGATCAATGACGAATTCAACTGGCCGGTGAGGAGGCATTCCTGGAAGCCCTTCTGGAAAAACGTCTTGATATTCACAAATGACTGGAATTTGAGAGATGGCATTCAACTCGCCCTTCTCATTGAGAGAAAACAGTGGAATGGTATCATCACGAGCGGCAAAGACGATCACATCCTCAGACGAATGTGTCAATTGAATCTGCCTGTCAGCACAATCCAGTTGAGCCTTGTGCTTAGAAAGCCAGTCCATTCCGAGAATAAGGTCAATATACGAGTCACCAAGAACAATTGGAGAGGACAGAAATTTGTAGTCGCCCATCTCGATTGACACATCAGGAGCTATCATGCTAGAGCTCAAATGTTTACACGGAGAAATGACAGCCATGGGTTTAGCCAAAAGTGAAGTATTGAAGTCATGTTTAGCAAAAAAATGGTCTTGAAATAAAACAATGCGAAACACTAGTATCAAAAAGAACTCTTGAAGGAATAGAGTTAACTGGAAGGTTACCCATGATCACTTTTGAAGAGTCCTCTGCCTGAGCTGCGTTCATCAAGTTGACCTTAGCATGCTTGGGATTATGCTTGACCACTACATTGCTGGCAGATCTCATAGGAGGAGTAGGTGGAAGACGCCTCTGGTTGAAGCATTTGTTTGCATAGTGACCCTTCTGCTGACACTTGTTGCACGTAACCTCTGAGAGCGGCCGATGATACAGGGCACTTGACCTTGGAGCATGAGACAAAGTTTTATCCTGAAAGCCTGGGTTGGGTGGGTGGGAAGATCCATTGCCACCTTTGCTCTTTTGCTGATAAGTCTGGCGGAACGGAGGAGGAGGAGGCAACCAGTACTTTTGCTGCTTAGCTGCCACTTGAGTTGAAGAAGAAGGAATTGCATCCCTGACTCTCTTCTTAGATGCACTTGATCTGAGTTGCTTCTTGTTTCAGTGCCATGTTGTAGAATTCATCATACTTTTTCGGCTCAAAAAGCACAAGAGCTAGTTGCAGATCTTCTCTGAGGCCACCTCTGAACTGATAAATCATGCTCTTCTCATCAGGGACGTCTTGTTTGGCGAAGCGAGCGAGCCTCTGGAATAGGATGTTGTATTGGTAAACAGATAAGCTGCCTTGCTTCAGATTGCGGAACTCCTCACGCTTACTCTCAACAACACTCTGAGGAATGCGGTGAGCTTTGAAGTCTTGGCGGAAATCATCCCAAGTAATCACACGACCTCCTCTAGAATCTTTGTATTGTTGATACCACTCAGCAGCTTGGTCTTTGAGTTGGAACGAAGCAAACTTGACAAAGTCCTCAGGCCTCACGTTGCTACTCTCAAAATGTTTGCAGATATCCATGAGCGAATCATCATCGTCTGTGGCCTCGACACAGTTGCTGAAAGACTTCGGCTGGTTTGCGAGGAACTGGTTGAGGGTAGCAAACTGAGTTTGATTGTTGCCATTGCCTTGATTTCCTTGGTTGCACTCTTGCAAGAGTTGCATAATCAACTGCGTGTTGGCGTTGGTAGCGGCCATCACAGCTTGCCATGCCTCCGGAGGTGGAGGTGGTGGCGGAGGTTCCGGATTCTGATGCGTTGGAGGAGCCATCCTGAAGAGGGTGACATCCGTTAGCATCTTGAAAGATATATATTCAAGCTGAATCAAATGGATCGAAATTGCAACATATAGCCTTAACATTCGAACAAGAATGAACGAATGAATTCCAAAATAAATGATCACACTTCCATAAATTTAGAAGCCACTTAGATGGAGGTAGATAAATAAAACAACAAGGTACAGACATGAACAAATACTTGGTAAGGATTACCCAATCACAAACCAAATATCTGCGGGAAGAAATACTAGAGCTACATGAATTCCCACCTATGAAACTCCCGAAACTTTCCGGTTATGCAATTAGGTGTTGGGGATACAGGGGAAGCATAATATCTCACCCAAAACTAGAAAATCCTACATCCAGCTGTATCCATCCTTCAACACATAACCAAGAAACCTTCGGAAATCATTTACCTCAACCTTCGAAAAGCATCCGTTATACGAGTTATGGCAATACTCTCGAACTCCCGTCCCAGTACTGGGTGGCATCGAGGTTATCTCACCAACAACTGCATAAAGGAGATTTTCGATGTCGGCGAACTCAGGTATTCTAGAACTGCAACGATAAAATTGTGACGACAACACCTCGGAGCTCAACTCCCCGGTACACTGCCACAACCCCTAAATGTCAGGAGGCACCAAGAACAATGTTCTCGTCACAAAACCATCAAAACGATTCCAAGATACCCGCGTGATCCTAAATTTTTTTAGTGAAATTTGAGAAGAGAAGAGTCAAAACTCTACGTTAGGATGCCTCACCAGAGCGACGAAGGGACTGAGGAGTAAAAAGAATCCTACTCTCCGATATATATAATCCTGAAAGACTCAAAACATTTTTCTAGACTCAACAACGCCAGCGATTCGATCAAGCAGGGGGCTCCTAAGTCGGGGAAGGCTCTGATTACCAACTTGTAACACCCACTATGCGGCTATATCTCGCACGTGTCGGAGCACGACTTAGAGGCATAACCGCATTGTAGGCATGTCGCAAGAGGGGTAATCTTTACACATCCCATGTACTGAATAAGAAAGAGGTACATAGTTGGCTTACAATCGCCACTTCACACAGTACATAAATATAGCATTACATCATCCAGATATAATCAAGGTCCGACCACAGAACCAAAATAAAGACAACCCCAAACGCATAAGATCCCCGATCGCCCCAACTGGGCTCCACTACTAATCGTCTGGAAAGGAAACGTAGTAACGTCCTGAGTCCTCGTCGAACTCCCACTTGAGTTCAGTCGCAACCCCTGGAATTGTATCATCGGCACCTGCATCTGGTTTTGGAAGTAATCTATGAGTCACAGGGACTCAGCAATCTCACACACTCGCGATCAAGACTATTTAAGCTCATGGGTAGGGAAAAGGTATGAGGTGGAGCTGCAGCAAGCACTAGCATCTATGGTGGCTAAGTTACGCAAATGAGAGCGAGAAGAGAAGGCAAAGCACGGTCGAGAGTCTATGATCAAGAAGTGATCCTAGAACTACTTACGTTCAAGCATAACACGAGACCGTGTTCTCTTCCCAGACTCCGCCGAAAAGAGACCATCACGGCTACACACGCTGTTGATTCATAATTAATTAAGTTAAGTTTCAGGTTCTCTACAACCGAACATTAACAAATTCCCATCTGCCCGTAACCACGGGCACGGCTTTCGAAAGTTCAAAACCCTGCAGGGTTGTCCCAACTTAGCCCTTCACAAGCTCTCACGGTCAATGAAGGATATTCCTTCTCCCAGGACGACCCGATCAGACTCGGAATCCCGGTTACAAGACATTTCGACAATGGTAAAACAAGACCAGCAAAGCCGCCCGATGTGCCGACAAATCCCGATAGGAGTCGCACGTATCTCATTCTCAGGGCACACCGGATAGGCAAGCTACGAGTAAAACCAAACCTCAAGTTGCCCCGAGGTGGCCCCGCAGGTTGCCAGTTTCGGACCAACACCCAGAGGAGCACTGGCCCGGGGGTGTTAAAATAAAGATGACCCTTGAGTCCGCAGAACCCAAGGGAAAAAGGCTTAGGTGGCAAATGGTAAAACCAAGGTTGGGACTTGCTGGAGGAGTTTTATTCAAGGCGAACTATCAAGGGGTTCCCATTATAACCCAACCGCGTAAGGAACACAAAATCAAGGAACATAACACCGGTATGACGGAAACTATAGGGCGACAAGAGTGGAACAAAACACCAGGCATAAGGCTGAGCCTTCCACCCTTTACCAAATATATAGGTGCATTAAAGTAAACAAGATATAATAATGATATCCCAACAATAAACATGTTCCAACAAGGAACAAACTCCAATCTTCACCTGCAACTAGCAGTGCTATAAGAGGGGCTGAGCAAAGCGGTAACATAGCCAAACAACGGTTTGCTAGGACAACATGGGTTAGAGGTATGACATGGCAATATGGGAGGCATGATAAAGCATGTGGTAGGTATCGAGGCATAGGCATAGCAATAGAGCGAGCAACTATCAAGCAAAGATAGAAGTGATTTCGAGGGTATGGTCATCTTGCCTGCAATGTTCTCCGAGTTGACGTAAGCTTGCTCCTCGAAAGCGTACTCAACGGGTTCCTCGATCACGTACTCGTCTCCCGGCTCTAACCCAAGGCAAGAACACAAGCAAGGGAAACACAATTAACCATGGTGCAATGCGCAAGCGACATGATGCAAAAACATGGCATGATATGCGGGATGTGATATGCAATGCATATGCGTTATCTAGAAGGAAAAGATTTAACCAGTCCTCAACTTGGCAAACCAAGAGTGCCGCTGGAAAGATGAGTTGATTTCGGTCGAAATCGATATAAAGATCACCAGAATCAGATGCACGGTTTGCAAATGGCAAGCAAAACAATAATGGCACCATTCTGCGATTAACAACACGACGCCATCTAGAATGCAACAAGAAACTAAGCTACTGCATTCTAACATCGCAACAAAGCACATGGCAGTGATCCACTCAAGATGCTTGACAAAAGATGAACACTGAGCTACGGCTAATTCACACAATAGCAGGATTAAACAAGCATGGCAAAAGTGCAAAAGATAACAACATCACAGACTTGGTCAAAATAACATGTCAGGAATTTAACATCAGGAAGCAATGTTTAGAGCAAGATAACAACATGCTACGGGATCAGAACATAGCAACACAAGGCATGACATGAATCCACTCAAAGCATATAACAAAAGTCCCTTACTGGCCATAAGCCAAAAGGGATCAGTAAATATGACGGCACCCATGTAAACATAGCAAGTTTCGTTAACAGATTCAGACTTAGCAGAAAACTGGACATGGCAAAAACAGAGTTACGTAGGCATGTTTGCGAGCTCGATGCACTCACCACAAGGCATTGCATGACAAACTAAGAATACACCCAGCAACAAGACATGATCAAGAAGCTAAGCGTGGCAAGAACAACCTCATAGCATGCATGGATCAACTACAACAACCTTGGCAAAATTGAATAACATGTAAACAATCTGCCAGGAACATTTTATAGCAAAAGTAGAGAAAGATTGAGTCATGCTAGGGTACACCATAATTGCAAAGAAAGACATGGATGTATAGAACATAACAATATCTCAAAATCATCCTTACTGAACATGCTCAAAAGAGGTATGGATCACTCTGTAGCAACATGAATACATGGAATAAAAATAACATCAGGGAAATGACTTTGAAGAATTCTATGTCCCTGAAATCAGCAACATCACGAGAGCTACTTTGCATGCTTGTTCTAGTCACCACATTGATCACAAAAATACATGGCATACACCCATGTAAAGATGGCATGGCATAGCCCAAAACACATGTAGGGCTCAAGTTCGTAGGAGGCACACATTAATCATGGCAAAAATGATAAATGTCCATAATCTGTTAAGAAACAGAAACTAACATTCTATAGCACTCTTGCAACAGAATTTTAGGCATCAAGATGGACTCCAACAAGCATGGTGCAATGAAATGAAATGAAGAGGACATCCTAGCGAACAATTTGATATCTCACACGCGCAAAACGAAGATACAGATGATGAGATGCGACATGATGAAGATGGCATAAAATTTATCAGGAAAAGGACTTAGACGAAAAAAATCACCTCCGAAACTGGATCAAGGGTTTCGGGGCACGCAGATCGAGGTGGCAGCGCGAGCTCACTGAAGAACCGGCCGGAGCAGTGGGGAAGGCAGCGGCCGGGCTCGGGGTCACCTGATCTGGTCGCTACTCGACCGGATCTGGCCGGAGCCGAAGATGAGTGAGGTGGCGAGGTGGCGGGAGCGGCCGGTGCGGTGCGGGATTTGCGGCGGCGACCAGTGTTGAGGCGGAAGGGCGGTGTCGCGCGGCGGCCGGCGGCGTCCGGTTGCTAGAGCAGGACG
>NC_041392.1:462475160-462512734 GCF_002162155.2 Triticum dicoccoides | reverse complement strand
CGGGCCGGCGGCGGCGGGCGGTGGCCGGGGCCATGTGGCAGCCTGCGGTTGGCCGGGCGGCGGTGGGTGGACGTGTCCGGCGGCACGGGAGGAGCGGGGCTAGGGTTTGGACCCGGGATTTTCGCAGTGGGGCATATATTTATAGGTAGAGGGAGCTAGGAGAGTCCAAATGAGATGCGGTTTTTGGCTACGCGATCATGATCGAACGACTGCGAGGATGGAGGGGGTTTGGATGGGTTTTGGGCCACTTTGGAGGGGTGTCGGGCTGCAACACACACGAGGCGTTTACGGTTCCTTGGTTAACCATTGGAGTATCAAGCGAACTCCAAATGGCACGAACCTTGACAGGCGGTCTACCGATAGTGAACCACGGCCGCTTGGAAAGTCTTGGACCAATCCGAGAATTTTTAACACCCGCACACGAAAAGAGGCAAAAGGGGGACGCCGGAGGACATAGGAGTGCCGGAATGCAAAACGGACAACGGGGAAAATGCTCGGATGCCTGAGATGAATACGTATGCAAATGCGATGCACATGATGACATGATATGAGATGAATGACATGGACAAAATGCAAAACGGGGACAAAACCCAATCATGAGGGAATATCATCACTTAGTGCCGAAAATGGCAAGAGTTGGAATACAAATATGACAAGTTACATACGGGGCGTTACATGCTCCATGAAAGCATGCCAAGTTTCATGAATTTCAGACGATTTTTGGATTTACTAGAATTTAAAAACGAGGCATCTCAGTGTTTTGCCGGCAATCAATGGTGCCCTAGTGTTTGAAATTCATTCCCATTTCTTGCATGGGACCTAAGCACGCACCCAAGGACATAGATTTGATTTTTCATCCAATTTATATGCACTTGAGCATGTGCATGTAGTTCAAATTTGAATTATGCACATAAATGCATTCAAAACTCAGTTAATGCATAAAAATGTCCAAACGAACCCCGAAAAATCACAAAAAATCACACAACACTCCTGTTGTTCTATGTTGACACGAGAAAAAATTTGAAAGCAATAAGAGGCAATGGATATCGTTTCGTCCCCAAAGGTGGGACGTTCCCTACCGAAAACCATCATGCTTGTTGTGAGAAGCTCCGATTTGTGAGAAGCATATACCCAAACCTGCCCCAAATGCGACAATTTTTTTATCATGACATGTTGATGCCGCTCCATGATAGCATGCCAAGTTTCATGAATTTCATACGGGTTATGGGTTTACTAGAATTTAAAAACCATGCATCTCAATGTTTTGCCGGCAATCAACGGTGCCCTGGTGTTTGAAATCCATTCCCATTTCTTGCATGGGACCTAAGCATGCACCCAAGGACATAAATTTGTTTTTTCAACCAATTTATATGCATTAGAGCATGTGCATGTAGTTCAAATTTGAATTATGCACATAAATGCATTGAAAACTCAGTTAATGCATAAAAATGTTCTAACGAACCCCGAAAAATCACAAAAAATCACACAACACTCCTGTTGTTCTATGTTGACACGAGAAAAAATTTGAAAGCAATAAAAGGCAATGGATATCGTTTCGTCCCCAAAGGTAGGACGTTCCCTACCGAAAACCGTCATGCTTGTTGTGAGAAGCTCTGGTTTTGAGAAGCATATACCCAAACCTGCCCCTAATGGGACAGAATTTTTACCACGGCATGTTGATGCCGCTCCATGATAGCATGCCAAGTTTCATGAATTTCAGACGGGTTTTGGATTTACTAGAATTTAAAAACCAAGCATCTCAATGTTTTGCCGGCAGTCAACGGTGCCCTGGTTTTTGAAATTCATTCCCATTTCTTGCATGGGACCTAAGCATGCACCCAAGGACACAGATTTGATTTTTCAACCAATTTATATGCACTGGAGCATGTGCATGTAGTTCAAATTTTAGTTATGCACATAAATGCATTGAAAACTCAGTTAATGCATAAAAAAGTCCAAATGATCCCCAAAAAATCACAAAAATTCACACAACAATCCTGTTGTTCTATGTTGACACGAGAAAAAATTTGAAAGCAATAAGAGGCAATGGATATCATTTCGTCCCCAAAGGTGGGAAGTTCCCTACCAAAAACCATCATGCTTTTTGTGAGAAGCTCCGGTTTGTGAGAAGCATATACCCAAACCTGCCCCAAATGGGACAAAATTTTTACCACGGCATGGTGATGCTGCTCCATGATAGCATGCCAATTTTCATGAATTTGAGACGGGTTTTGGATTTACTAGAATTTAAAAACCAGGCATCTCAATGTTTCGCCGGCAATCAACGATGCCCTGGTGTTTGAAATTCATTCTCATTTCTTGCATGGGACCTAAGCATGCACCCAGGGACACAGATTTGATTTTTCAACCAATTTATATGCACTGGAGCATGTGCATGTAGTTCAAATTTGATTATGCACCTGAAATGGCTAGAAAACCAATTTAATGTATAAAATGTTCAAACGAACCCTGAATAATTCCAATTCTTTTACGACACACATATAGTTTCATGTTCACTCCAGATAAAAGGTTTAGCAATTCAAACAACGTCCATTGCTGCCATGACCCCATTATGTAATTCAAATCAAGATGAAAAATCAAGTAGATCGCACAAAGTTTATTATCAGCAACCATATGTGATATGCAGCACAAAATATCCTGGAGCACCGTCGGTGTATAGTATGCTTATGGCTTACGCGAGAAGGTGCGTCGGCTACAGTCCATAGCCAGCGTCTCAAGCACACTAGCTCGCTCCCCAAATATCATTTCACTATTCAATCATCGCCGGGGAAAGATGGGCACGTGGACCCGCGTCGTGAGGGCAACTTCGGTAGCCCACTCCGGTGAGAGCGCGGCCGTAGCCGCCATCCGCGTGCTTACAAGGTGCATGAGCGCGACCGCAATCTGTGACCGGGCGGTAAAGGCAGCCCAAACGTCCGCTGTTGCTTCTTAGGTGGCGGCAGCTACATCTGTCTCGGGGATAGCAACTGGCCAGAGCGGCACAACAGCTGTCGTTTCCGAAGTGGCGGCCTTAGCCCTAATGGAGGCCGCCCATGACCATGTCAACGCCGCCCACGCCCAGCTCTTGGCGGTCAACGCAAAAATCCGACGAAGCTTCTTTGACAACAGTCGGCAACCCACGGCCAAAGGGCTAGCAATCGCCGAGAGGTTTCAAGCAGCGTCCGTTCCTCCGCCGCATACCTTGCGACGACGGAGCTCGTCCAAGCCCAGATCGCGTCCGCCCACGCCCAGCTCATGGCGGCCATTTCCAAAGAGACGGCGAACACGGATGGCGAGATGCTTGCCAAGTATGGTGTGATGGATGCCACGGAGCCCCTTCCCTAGGAGACCGTCGGGCGTGAGCTGGACATGGAGACGGCAGCGGAGATCGACGAGCACCAGCCGTAGTAGTACTGTTTGTTTTGTTTAATTAAGAGCGCTGAACTCTGTTTAATTGCTGAAATTGATCGATTAAGAAGTGCAGGTGTGCTGTAGTCTCCTTTGTGTAACAAATTATGCAATGACGTGGATGACCACTTTAACCATGGAAATTTGAACCAAAACTTTTGTTCAAACTCATCACACACGGGTGAAGCTATCTGAATCGTTTGTGATGTCCACATATCGTACACAGTTCTGAATAAGGGACCGTGTCTGATGACACTTTGCGTGCCAGTTTTTCGGCTGAAGCGATTCGAAATTTTCGGCTTCCGCGGAAATATCTACCTCCCCGCCCCCTCCTCCTTACCAAAAGCCACATTTCCCCTCTTTCCTCCTTCCTTTCCAAGTTGAAACCGTCACTCCTTGCTTGCAGCGCCGCCTCCTCGTCTGCGACCCTCCTTCACGTTCCTCGGCCTCGTGTATCCAGACAGGTAATACACACCCGACCCCCATCCTCCTCCTTCCACATCCCACATGCCCCGACCGCCGGCACGAGCGTGCCACCTTCCACCCAAATCACCGACCCCACCACCAAATAAGCGCCTCCCTAAGCCATGGTGCACGCAGTATAGTTAGGATCTCATGGAGCATTTGGCAGCGGAGAAGTAAATCGTGGCCGCACGCGCAGATGAGGTCACGATGGCTGCCATTCGTGTCGACCCCCAGATCTTGGAGGAGCACTTTGCCATTTGCTAGCTACGCCGGTTAAGCATGCTCGGTTACCCGTTGCGTGTGCTGCTCTTGGCTTTCCTTCACAAATTCTATTGAATTGTGCTATCTAATTTTACCATGCAATCTGGTGCTCTAGTGTATATGTTCTATATGTCGTGCAGTGTGGTGCTCACTTATTAACTATTTTGTTAATGAGTTGTCATCTTCAGTTAATTGTTTGGTTCAATTCTGCAAATGTGATGTTCAATTCTTCAGGCTGCAATTTTGTATTGTCTTCCATGTGAGAAATAAATCGAATTTATCTTTACAAAATACATGAGAAACGAATACAACTGCTATATTTCCAAGTTGTCAAGAATGCTTGGTTTGGTTATACATTTCGCAATGTGGTGCTCAGTTAACGTTTGGTTCATTTGTGTAGTGGTGTTTAGTTAACTGTTTGGTTCAATTCTGCAATGCGATGTTCAATAGTTGTGGGTGCATTCTGTGATTGTATACCATGTGAGGAATAAATTGAATTTGGATGCAGTAAATACATGAGAAACAAATACAATTGCTACAATTGGCTGTAGTTAACTGTTTGGTTAACTGTCTGATCTTCTATTAGGAGTATGTTATATTGTGCAATGTGGTGCTCAGTTAATGTTTGGTTCATTTGTTGTGGTATTTAGTTAACTGCTTGGTTCAATCCTGCAAAGCAATGTCCAATTGTCATGGGTAGAATTTTGTATTGTTGTGCATGTGAGGAATACATCAAATTTGGCTACATATACAAGTGCTATATTTCCTAGTTCTTAATCATGCTTGGTTTGGGTAAATGGGTTTTCCGTGTGGCTTGAATTAATCTGATGAATCTGCAATGTGCTTATTTTTCATCAACATATTTTACTGATAGCATGCAAACCCTTACTTAACCTGATGACCAACTACCTTATATGTGTTGCAGGGAAACAATGGAAAGCAGTGAGGTTTACAATCGAGGTTAACACATGCATGGTCCATTCTCTAATAGCACATTATTGTGCAATTTCAGGAACCATTCTAATATTTTGGTTTTTAACAATTTGGTCTTGCACATGTAAGTCCTGCTGTCAGAGGTTTTGACCCACTGTTCGACCCTTTTTGCATCTGGGGAAATGAGTTGTCCATGAATATCAATCAAATCAAGAAACTCAGAAAGATTGTTAGGATAAAGAAATTAGCGACAAAAAACAACAAGATCTTTTTCTGCACAATGAAGAAGACATTAGTTCACTACAAGATGGTACTAACTATTATACCTTGCCTTTTTTCATTCCTTTGCCCCATTTCCAATATAGAGAAGATATTTATGCACATCCTTCTTTTTAGGCCTTTCTAGAGCAGTTCACTGATGATTACCTCTCAAACCACCTCTATGGTCAGGAGGCGAGGAAGGTATTCATACAACACCCACGGTCCAATATTGAAGTGTTCCTGAAGAGGACAAAGGACGGACGGTCAATCATCCACAAGCACTTGCCTAAATTTGCAAAGACCTTCAACATGAATGACGGCTCAATATTCGCCTTCCGCTTCAGCAGTTTTCCAGATGAGATGCATTTGTCTATATATCATGTATGGTGCTAATTTCAAAAGGTTCTACATGTTGCATGTGGAACTTGCTGCTGGTGCAGTTGTGTAATGGGGTAGCTGAGTGTTGAAGCTATATCATGTTGTACTCTGATGTATTTCAATTATGAAATTCTGCTTCCTTAATATGGAAATGAAATATATTGTGTGCTAATATGAAATGTTAATTAGATTAATAAATGGATTATGAATAATCAGATAATTAGCTTCCTAATGGCGAATTAGCCTGCTAATTAGGTTTTGCTATTCCAAACGGTTGTTGAAAAAATACCGTGGGTGATGACCTCAGGCAACGCACACAGTTTCAAGGAATAAACCATGTTGGATCAATGAACAATCACACACAACTTTCTCTTGAAAACTGTTTGCGTTAGGCCACCTTGCGCAAATATTTACCACATAAAAAGTGTGTGTGATGGACAACCTTTGCCACACAATTTCTTCTACGCACCGTGTGTAATACATTCAATAACGCAAACGATTTAACGTGAAAAATTGTGTGTGATGTACCTGTGAATGAAAATGTTTTCCTTGGAGCGACTATGTGGGATGTACATACGAACAAAAATGTTTAGCGGGGACTAGCTGTGTGAGATGTACTTATGACTGGAAACAATTTTGCCGTATAATTGTATTTTTTAGCTCTAACGTACGTGTTTCCATATTTGAGCCCTCGCCGATCGCACACGCTCTCATTTTACCGAGCCTGAGTGTCAGGAGGGCATATCTCCGACGATTTCTGGGTCGCGTGGGAAGGACCCCCCTATCACCCACACCCACTTGGTGACGGTTCCAAATGTCGTCGCAGAAAGGGGTTAAAAACCGTTTGTTTAGGACCGACACACACCAGTGTATGTTGTTAGTATTTACCAAAACCACCCTGGGATAGTTGCACTTTCACCTGGCTTCAGGAGCACGTCTGCTTCTGGCACTCGAGCATTAGGAGGGATGCCGGATCGAAGAATTCAAGGCGTACCTACTTCAAGGAACCCTGCCGGAGAAGGAGGAAGATGCCAAGCACATGGCTCGACAGGCCACAACCTACTGCATTCGGGACGATGAGCTATACCGAAAATGAC
This sequence comes from Triticum dicoccoides, assembly GCF_002162155.2. Classification (NCBI taxonomy): domain Eukaryota; kingdom Viridiplantae; phylum Streptophyta; class Magnoliopsida; order Poales; family Poaceae; genus Triticum; species Triticum dicoccoides. Next base: position 462,505,931 of record NC_041392.1, on the reverse strand, counting down.
TGAACGATTTCCTTACGGTGTATCTCCAGGGAGCAGGGGTGCGAGCTGTTAGCTGACATACATAGCAAGGACCGCGGACATCACTTGTCATCACGCACCTTCGTGGGCAAGGCGTTCCGCGACGGATTCTACTGGCCCACGACCCTCAGCGACGGAGCCGAGCTGGTGAGATCCTGTGAAGCCTGCTAGTTCCATGCCAAACAAATCCACCAGCCTGCTCAGGGCCTCCAGACCATCCCGCTCTCGTGGCCATTTGCGGTCCGGGGGCTGGACATCTTGGGTCCATTCCCTCGAGCGCCCGGGGGTACCGCTACCTCTACCTCGCCATCGACAAGTTTACTAAATGGGCGGATGTGGAAGCAGTTCGCACCATCCCGACCGGCTCGGCAGTCAAGTTTATCAAGGGCCTCGTGAGCCGGTTCGGAGTCCCTAATCGCATCATCACCGACAATAGCTGGCAGTTCACTAGCAATCTCTTCAAAACATATTTTACTAACCTTGGAATGTAGATATGCTACGCCTCAGTAGCACACCCGAGGAGAAACGGCCAAGGTGAGCGCGCCAATGTGGAGGTCCTGAGGGGCCTCAAGACAAGAACCTTCAAGAAGAAGCTCGAGTCCTGCCGCAGGGGCTGGCTCGATGAGTTCCAGTCCATGCCGTGGTCCGTCCACATCACTGTGACCAAGCCGATCGGTGAAATTCCATTATTCCTAGTCTACGGAGCTGAAGCGGTTCTCTCACATGAGGTCAGGCATCGTTCCGCGCGGGTCTTGGCATTTGATGAGGCACGCCAGAACGCCACGTGGGGAATGGACCTCGTGCTAGGGGAGGAACGCCGCCGTCAAGCCTCGCTCCGAGCGGCAAGGTACCAGTAGGCACTGCGGCGGTATCACTGCCGTAGCGTCTGCTCTAGGTGCATTCTGAGACAACTTCCAAGGTACTTATGTCCGGCCACCAAACGCTAATGACCGTAGTCACATAGTCCAGCAACCCAGAGAGTCAGCCCAAAAACTGTAGACTCGGTTCTTAATTAAAAAGAACCAAATCGTTGACTGTCTGGACACTGAAGCCCTAGCGGCCTTTAAACATAGCGTCTGCGATGAATGGCTTGCCTGACACCTCGGCCAAGAAAAGCCAAAGTCTATGGCGGCTCTTACCGCACTCATGACCCACTTTTTCGCGGGAGAAGACAACTGGTTAGCTCGTAGAAGCAATAGTACCAGCGACTCCGGCACCTCCGAAGTCAGGGAAGGCAACGTACGGCCGCGACGTAACAAGCACAAGCGTCAGAACAACAATGAAGAAACCGAAGAAACAATGGTCAACACCGGATTCAGCGGCTCTAAACCCGATCAATGGAAGAAGCCATTCAAAGGAAACAGGGACAGACCATTCAATTTAGACAAAATGCTCGATCAGCCTTGCCAGATTCATGGTACCCCCGACAAGCCTGCAAATCATTCCAACATAAACTGTTGGGTCTTCAAACAGGCCGGTAAGTTAAATACCAAACATAAGGGGAAAGGGTCGCCAAGCGAGGACGATGATGAGCCCCACCCACCGAACAGAGGGGGGCAGAAGAAATTTCCCCCTGAGGTAAAAACAACGAATATGATATACGTCACTCATATCCCCAAGAGGGAGCACAAGCGCACACTAAGGGACTTCTACACCGCAGGGCCAGTCGCCACAAAATTCAATCCTTGGTTGGCTTGTCCAATCACCTTCGATCATAAGGACCACCCGACCAGTATCCGTCAAGGAGTTTCGGCAACCCTGGTCTGGTCCTCGATCCAATCATCGATGGATTCCATCTCACTCGAGTCCTCTTGGATGGCGGCAACAATCTTAACTTGATTTATCAAGAAACTATTCGTAAAATCGGTATTGACCCGTCAAGAATCGAGCCTAGTAACACCACCTTTAAAGGAGTGATACCCGGCGTAGAGGCCCGTTGCACGGGTTCATTAACATTGGAAGTGGTCTTCGGTTCACCGGATAACTTACAAAGCGAGGACTTGATCTTCGACATTGTCCCCTTTCGCAGTGGTTATCACGCACTGCTTGGACAGACCGCCTTCATACGCTTCAACGCAGTCCTGCACTATGCTTACTTAAAGCTCAAGATACCCGGTTCGTGCGGTGTCATAATAGTCAATGGAAATATGGAGCGCTCCCTCCGTAATGAGGAGCATACTGCGGCCCTCGTAGCCGAGGTACAAAGCAGCCTCATCAAGCCGAACATTTCATCGGCCATCAAGCCCCCGAACACTGTTAAACGAGTCTGGTATACTCTGCAGAACGACAGCTCGGTGCATCCAGAGCTGGACTAGCAGCTCCGCGTCTGTTGATCACCCCATCTAATTGCGGTATTGTACCGCGTGTGCATAACTACGCACTTAATACCCTGGGCAACGACAGTGGCACAATATGGGCAAGGTCTATAGTGTGGTTTAACCCTATTTTGACCTCAACCCCTTCCTTTTTCTCCCTTTTCCCTCCTATTATAGGTTCGTTAGAACCTCATCACCTGACGGTTGCACAAGGGCTCCTTCACAGGCCCCTTCTATACATACGATCATCAATTTCTCCTCTCAAAGGATTCGACACCAAGGCGATAGCGGCGCAGACATGCGGTAGGGCGTCAAGGGAATCTTCAATAATACCTTTTCTTTTTTCGGCCTTGTATACAGCTTCCCCTAGTGTACAAACTCTCGGCCTGTAAAATATCCTTGATCTTTACGGCATTATTTGTAATAGCACGTTTTGATGTATCAATCAGATTATAATGGAAATCGTTTTTCACCAACCCCTATTCGGCATTGGTTTCTTTCATTAAGTCTGTATTCCTTCTTTGTGTCAGATTGCCATATATACTTTGGTACAGCTTAAATGCCAGGGGCTCTATTCGGCCACACATATTTCCAAAAAAGTCCGAACACTTCTAGAGTATACTACGGCGTCCCGAATATTGCATTATATGCATCAGCTCTGAATCATGTCTTTGGTCAATAGTTGGGTTGCCCGGCTCCTGTGGTTACTACCTTACGTTCCGATTGTTCGGCTAGGGTAGTAAAGGAAGAACTACTGCGATTGTGTTTCTGGTTCGTCCGGTCAAACAACTCAGTAGAGAAAGCCAAAAACTGACTGTCATGATATGGTGAGAGATGGTCGGCGATTCAGCGACTTGCTATAAATCTCTTGCGATTTTTTCCGTATTATACAAAGGACTGGCTTTCGTCCAGTCACGCGCCTAAGGCATCCCAGTTCGGATAGCCACATATGCACCAGGGGGTAGTACTTAGTCTCACCTCAAACTCCTATGGCTAAGTGAAAGTGATGAAGCCGCATAGTCCAATTGCCTGGTTCGCTGCGCAGACACCTCCTTTACGGACCAAGACGTTGGGTCAAGTGTGATCGTGCACTATTCCTAACACCCCCGTAGCATCTGCGAGGAGGCTGAAGCCGACGACAGGCAAACTCTTAGAATTAAAAAAATGGCCGCACAGGAGGAAAGTAATTTCAGATAAAAGCATACATATATTGCAGGCCCTGGTTCATAACACAAAGTCTGGATAAATATATTAGATACACTCAAACATGATCTCCTTTGAGCATTAGCCCTCTACTATGCGGGCACCCTCTAGGACATCGTCAAAATACCGCTCCGGCTTGCGGTTGTCCTTGCCTTCGGGTGGGCCCTCGGCTGCCGCGATGGTGGCCTTCATCTTCGCCCAGTGCATCTTCACACGGGCAAAGGCCATCCGCGCACCCTCTATGCATGCGAATGCTTTATAGCTTCAACTCGGGGCAGGGCGTCGGCGAGTCGGTTCACCAGGCTGAAGTAGCTGCTAGGAATGGGTTCGGTTGGCCAAAGCTGTACTATGACGTCCTTCATGGCCAAGGCGAACATCCTATGCAGCTCCACCAGTTGCATCATCTGGTTGTTCAATAGAGCCGGACGCTCCGGTGGCAGGAACTATGACCATAAGAGCTTCTCCATTGTGTTCCCCTGCTAGGCCCGGAATAACTGCGTGGCGTCTGCAGCACTCTTCAGAAGATCCGCAAAGGCGTATGGAGAACTCCATAGTCGAGTGAGCAAGGCATATCTTTGACCACCAAATATACTCTGCAAAAGAAAGGGCTTACCAGCCGCTATCTGTTCGGCCTGCCGGATCTCTTCACGAGCACTCCAGGACTCGGTCTGTGCCTCCTTGTCCTCATGGAGGACTTTGGTGAGTTCGGCCGCTTGGGCCGAAGTCTTCTCCTCCAAAGTCTCGCATTTGCTGATGGCGTCTTTTAGCTCCTGCTCCACTTCGGCCACCCTCTGTTCGTGCTGGCGGTGGGCGACCTGTTCGGTCTTTAAATTCGCAACCGCTTTATCAGCGGCTGCTTTGCTCGTTTTCGCCTCCTCCTTGGCTGGGGCTAGGGCGCTCTTAAGGGCCTCGACCTCGGCCACGCTACCTGCACCCATAATCATAGTAGTACATGAGTTACACTCTGAATTTGCATATTACTTCAGATATATGATTAAACTCTTTTAAACGTACACACATACCTTGCGCCTCATCGAACCGCTTGTTAATGCGGCCGATCTCATCACCAGCCATCTTCAGCTTCCGATTGAGTTCGGAAACTTCAGCGGCTTGGGCAGTCGCCGCCAACAGGGATGCCTGTTATCCAATAGACAAGTACATCACCTCCTGCGATTACTATTGGATCCTTCGTTCGGCCTTAACAGAGTCTCAGGGGCTACTATCTATATACAGGCATATTTCCTTCATATGAAAAGCGTCTAAGAGTATTACGTCGTATACCTCGAAGCCCGTTAGCTGGTTGGTGAAGGCTTCGTTCAGCCCGCTCTTCGCGGAGTGAACCTTCTCAGCCACCCCACCCATCAGGGTGCAGTGCTCCTCCACGATGGCAGCACGTCGTAGTGCCTCCACCAGAGTATTCGGCGCCTCCGGATTAGTGGAGGTCGCCGTCGGAGTCGACGCTCCCCTCTCCTTCGAAGGGGGTTGCTCGCTCGATTCCGGAGCCATATGGGTCTCCGGAATAGTGTTCGGCTGGGGGCTGGACTGGTCAGGGCCCCTGTCATCGGTCTCCATGGGGGTTGCACCCCCATGTTCTCGGTAGCCGAGGCCTAACCCTCAGGCGCCGTATGGGCGGCCTCCCTCACCTCTTCGTGGCCCGGAGATGCCATTCGGGACAACACCTCGGTGTCATCCGCGGTGGTGGGAGGAGAAGCTCGCGAGGGCGTCTCACTCTCTGCCATCTCAGGCGGCAGAGAGCTCCCCTTAGATAGTGATGGATGGGGGAGGTCGTAGGCAGGACTGAAATATACACATCATAACATGTTATATTGAAAATATAAAAGACCGAATATTTGTAGAAGTGTCCTTGGATATTTACGATGTGGCCAGGGGCTTCGCCCTGGAGCACCTCTTGGGGATGTGTTTGACATCCGAATCCAAACTGTCTGAGAGGGTTATCTTCCCCCTCTTGGACACCCCTTCCTCCAGGTCTATGGAGGCTGCCCTTTACTTTTTCCTCCTGTCGGTGTCAAAACCGGCGGATCTCGGGTAGGGGGTCCCGAACTATGTGTCTAGGCCGGATGGTAACAGGAGGCAGGGGACACGATGTTTTACCCAGATTCGGGCCCTCTTGATGGAGGTAAAACCCTACGTCCTGCTTGATTGATATTGATGATATGGGTAGTACAAGAGTAGATCTACCATGAGATCAGAGAGGCTAAACCCTAGAAGCTAGCCTATGGTATGATTGTTGTTCGTCCTACGGACTAAAAGCCTCCGGTTTATATAGACACCGGAGAGGGCTAGGGTTACACAGAGTCGGTTACAATGGTAGGAGATCTACATATCCGTATCGCCAAGCTTTCCTTCCACGCCAAGGAAAGTCCCTTGCGGACACGGGACGAAGTCTTCATTCTTGTATCTTCATAGTCCAGGAGTCTGGCTGAAGATATAGTCCGGCTATCTGGACACCCCCTAATCTAGGACTCCCTCAGTAGCCCCTGAACCAGGCTTCAATGACGACGAGTTTGGCGCACAGATTGTCTTCGGTATTGCAAGGCGGGTTCCTCCTCCAAGTACTTCATAGAAGATTTTGAACACAAAGGTAGTGTCCGGCTCTTCAAAATAAGGTTCCACATATTTCCATAGAGAGAATAATATTTACACAAACCTAATCTGCTGACGTATTCCGTAGCGTGACATCACACCACGGCCAAGTCTTTATTTGAATCATTTTATTGTTCTACCTCAACGCGTTTAGCGAGGCGGTTTCCTTGGCACGTCTTGTTAAAGCAGAGATCGTGTCCCCTTATTCCGGGATTCTCATCAATACGGGCGTGGGTAACCCAACCGCGCCATTGACTATAGCTCTTGGGAGATAAGCGAGTTTTACCAGGCTGGTGGGGGCGCATAGTCGCGTCCGCCTATATAAGGGGATAAGGATCCGCCTTTTCATCCACGCCTTCTTCCTCCTCTGCCTATCCATTTCCGCGCACTCGAGCTCCAGCACCCAAGTCCGCACACCCCACCTCAACCTTCTCCAGCCATGTCCGGAGCGGGAGGTAAGTGGATGGTCTCCTCCATCACGGAGGGACACATCAAAAGACTGAGGAAGGCCGGATACTTGTCTAACGACATTGCACACCGGCTTCCCGAAGAGGGGCAGCTCATTCCCACGCCTAGGCCCCATGAGATGGTGGTGTTCCTCCCCCATTTCCTCCGCGGGCTGGGCTTCCCTCTCCACCCATTTGTCCGGGGGCTCATGTTCTACTATGGTTTGGATTTCCACTATCTGGCCCCGAACTTTGTCCTCAACATCTCGGCATTTATCGTCGTGTGCGAGGCTTTCTTACGCATCTGCCCCCATTTCGGCCTATGGCTCAAGACTTTCAATGTCAAGCCGAAGGTGGTGCGCGGCACCCAAGTGGAGTGCGGAGGCACCATGGTGGGCAAGATGCCCAACGTCCTATGGTTTGAGGGCTCCTTCGTGGAGTCACTAAAGGGGTGGCAGTCGGGGTGCTTTTACATCACCGAGCCGCGCGACCCTGAATGGGTCGCGGCCCCCGAGTTCCGATCCAGATCCCCTACGCGACTCGCCTCCTGGAAAGAGACGGGCCTGTCATGGGGTAAAAAAGGAGAGCTGACCGGACTCCAAACATGCGTCCAAACCCTGTGGACAGGAAGCTCAAATTTGTCAACGTAGTCCAGGTTATGCTCATCCGCCGGATCCTCCCGTGTCAACAACGGGCTTTCAACCTGTGGGAGTTCGACCCGGCACGACACCGAACTCTAAGCAGGCTCTTCGACACGACATACGAAGATGCCTGGAAGGTGCTTTTCAAGGGCGCCGAGGCCCCTGCATCCGCTACCGAGGATCGCAGATTCAGCACGCAGCGTCACGCTCGTGCGGTAAGCTGTTTTTACCTTTTAAAGGGTATTAGTTTTTCATAGTTTGACTCCATGCAGGATCTAAGCTCCCTTACCTTTGACAAGATTGGAAGGAGATGTCCGGACAGATCAACTGTCCGGCTCCTTTGCCCGAAGGCCCAGCGGACACTCTCTTGGCGAAGCTGCTGGTTCCGGCACCCTACGTGGTGCCGGAGAAGAAGGACAAGAAGAAGGCCACGGGGACTCGAAAGAGTGCCCGGCGCCAGGAGGTGTCGGATTCACCATCCAATGACTCCAAGTCGAACTCCTCCCATGAAGACGAGGAGGAGGAAGAAGAGACCTCTCCCCCTCCGGCGGGGGGAGGGAAGAAAAGGAAGGCCGCCCCAATCGGGGAGGCCGAAGGGTCCAAGAGGGGGAAGACCCCTCCTCTGGACTACTCCACCAACGCCGACGATGGCGAAGAGGAGTGGCCGCACAGGGCCAAGCCCCTGGCGAGATCGTAAGTATCCGGATACCCGAGTGATTCATAGTATTCCCCCATTGCACAACTTTTCCTTACGTCGAACATGATTGTGCAGTCCGCCCAAGGCTGGGCTCGACGAGTCGTCGAGCGGCTCCCTGGATTCGTCGGATGTGAATTCGCTTCCGACGGCTTCCTCCCCCCACCCTACGGACGGCGCCGAGGTGGCGTCCCAACAGGTTCGAAGCCAGGAGGAGGTGGTCCTGGAGGCGCCGCAAGGCAACCTCCCGGACTCCAGGCGTAAAGGGGATAGAACTCCCAAGGGCTCCAAGTCCGGCCTTGAGCCGGACACCGCGCCGGAACCTTCAACGGTTCCAGACTCTGGTAGGCAGCCTCCTTTCAAGAGGAGCAAGCCTACCGAGCCGGTGACCTCCGTCCAACCAGAGGCACCGGACAATTTGCTGGAGACGCTTAACGGCGCCTCCATCAACGAGGGGCACCGCACTATTATGAGTGCGGTGATCCAGAAGGTTCAGTCCACCAAGAGCGGACTGACTGAAGCCTGTGCCAGCCTTCTAACAGGCTTTGAGGTAAGTAAAGAATATGTAAAAATATTACCGCATAGACAATAGCCCCTGATGCTCTGTTCGGCGTTCGGAAAGAAAAGCCGAATAGAGGATCTAATAACATTCGCAGGAGTCTAACATAATCAAGTCAATATGCGTATGTAGGCTTCGTTGCTGGCCTCTTCCGCACTGACTGCGGAGGTGGATACGCTGAAGCAGAACCTCGAGCGGTCCGAGCAAGAGCTCGGCCTAGCCAAGCAGTAGCTTGAGGAGAAGGAAGGTAAGAAATACCTTATTGAAATATGTGAAAGGTGCAATTGCAAAAAGTGACAGGATTAACGCGGCTATTGTAGGGGCCACAACTGAGGTGGCGACCCTTAAGCAAGCGCTGTCCGAGGCCGAAAAGAGGGCGGCCACGGAGCGCACCGAGCAGGAGAAGCATGAGACGCAGGTTGGCGAGGTGCGGCAAGAGCTCTAGGCTCTCATGAAAAAACATGAGAGCTTGGAGCTTGACTCGAAGACGCGAGAGTCTGAGCTTGCGGCGGCCATTGAAGATGCCAAGTCTGCCAAGGCCGAAGCCCAGAAGGCCCTCCAGGAGGTTGAGGCAATAAAAAAGATAGCGGCGGGTAAGGCATTCTTTATGCAAAGAAAGCATGAAAAAGTGAATTACTTGTCACTTACCCGAATCCAGAGCTCTCCAGGAGCATTCACAAACTTGCGCCGTAGCGTGTCGGATACCGCCGCCTTCTACCGAGCCGAGGAGGGAAGCTCGACGGAGAAGGTGTTCTGGTCGCAGTATGCTGAGGCCGAACACCCGGTGCCCTTAAGCGACCAACTAAAACAGCTGGTCGAGCTCCATAAGGTGGCCGAACAGGCCATGAAGGGCCTCATAGTCCGGCTGTGGCCCGGAGAGGCCATGCCTGGGAGCTACTTCGGGCTGGTGAGGCGGCTGGTGGAGGCCTGTACAAGGCTCGAAGTCATCAAGCGCTCCGTATGCATCGAGGGTGCCCGTAGGGCGCTTGCCCGTGCGAAGGTGCAGTGGGGCAAGCTGGATGCTGAGTAGCTTGTGAAGGACGGGCCACCGCCGGGCAAGGAGCATCACAAGCCCGAGATGTATTATGAGGGCGTTCTGAAGGGTGCCCGCCTTGTGGCGGATGAATGTTCCATGAATGTAATTTTTTAGTGAACTCGCTCATTTTGTCCTATGCGCTGAAAACTTGTTCATGTGCGCTAAGCAATGCTTTTTGAATTTAAAATATTACCTTCTGTGCGGCTGTTTATCAAATTTGAGAGATGGCGAGTCGTTGGCTTCTGCCCCCATGGCACGAGTGCTGGGGTGTTCGGGATAAACATGAGCGCTCTTTTTCCCATTCTTGGGTCCTTCGAGGGAGGTGCTCAACACAACGAACAAGGCAATCAGACTATAATGCTTGAACACTCTCACTTAGCCATAGAATTCTATAATTTTAAATTTCGGTGAAGCCCCTAGTGTTTGGAAGACCGAGTTCGGGGCGCTATCCACGCCTAGGCCGGACAAAGCCGACTCCTCGCTCTAAGCGGCATAAGTCTTTAGGGACTCAAAAACCTCTCGAACAGCGACCAGCTCTTGCCTTATCATGACGGTCAGTTTTAGCTTTCTCTAGTAAGGTGCTTAGCTCAGCTCAACTGGGGCACAATCGCAGTAGTTCTCCTAGTGCTACCTTAGCCGATATAACGGAACGTAAGGTACCAAAACATAGGAGCCGGGAAAACCCAACATTTGACCCAAGACATGATTCGGAGCCGATGCATATAATGCTATAAGTTCGGGGTGCCGCACTTGTGAAAGTGTTCGGACTTCTCACGCCGTATTGTGGGGGTACTTGAGCCCCTGGCGTATTGGCCGTACCAAAGTGTACGGGTGCAACATGTCATTAAGGAACATATATTCGTAAAAAAGGTAATGCAATAATAGACGGAAGCTATGCATTGTTTATTTAAAAAGGCTGCGATCAAAGCAGGACAAATAGTGCGATAAGCAAAAGATGGGACTATCAAATATGCCCTTTCCAGGGGCGAGCTGCGGAATGTTATGCGAAACAGGTATACTGCTCGTTATAGAGACCACCTTAGAGTTCCGTAGTGCGGCATAGCTTTCTGCTTCCCTGGTTGTATCGTTTGTGCGGCAGTTGTACTGCCGGACAAGCCTTCCGAAGGATGGAGTCTTGAAAATAAGAGAAAATTTAAGAAATCGGCAGCCCCTAGTGCGGTTTAAGCCGCATTTCGGGCGTGCCGTGATGGTGCCCCTCCCCTTGTGCCCATGGTATTTCTAGAGTGTAGTTATGTACGCGCAACACTGGTTTCACAAGTTCGTGAGGGCTAGGGTTGGGGCCGCATTGCTACGCTTGCTCGGAACGTGCCAGGCGGTCTTGTTGTAGGTTACTCCGGGTGCGCTTGACGGTGTCCGGACGTTTAATGGCCGGACTAGAGAATTGCCTTAAGAGGCTGCTTTGTACTTCCGCTGCGATAGCCGCCGTATGCTCCTCCGTTCGGAGAGAGCGTTCAGTATTTCCATTGACCATGATGACGCCTCAGGGCCTGGCATCTTGAGCTTGAGGTATGCATAGTGCGGCACCGCATTGAATTTGGCAAATGCGGTTCGCCCGAGCAGTGCGTGATAGCCACTGCGGAACGGGACTATGTCGAAGATTAACTCCTCGCTTCAGAAATTATCCGGAGATCCGAAGACCACTTCAAGTGTAACTGAGCCTGTACAGTTGGCTTCTACACCTGGTATGACGCCTTTAAAGGTCGTTCTGGTGGGTTTAATCCTCGAGGGATCGATGCCCATTTTCCGCACTGTATCCTGATAAAGCAGGTTCAGGCTGCTGCCGCCGTCCATAAGGAATCTAGTGAGGTGAAATCCGTCAATAATTGGGTCTAGAACCAGTGCGGAAAATCCGCAATGACGGATGCTAGTGGGGTGGTCCCTTCGATCAAAAGTGATCGGGCAGGAAGACCATGGGTTGAACTTTGGGGCGACTGGGTCCATCATGTATACGTCCCTTAGCACACGCTTCCGCTCCCTCTTGGGGACGTGGGTCGCGTATATCATGTTCACCGTCCGCACTTGTGGGGGAAAACCTTTCTGTCCACTGTTGTTCGGTGGCCGGGGCTCTTCCTCGTCATCGCTATGCAGCCCCTTGTCTCGGTTTTCGGCATTTAACTTGCCTGCCTGCTTGAACACCCAACAATCCCTGCTGCTATGATTGGCTGGTTTTTGGGGGAGCCATGTATCTGGCATGAGCGGTCGAGTATTCGGTCCAAACTGGACGGGCCCAAAGTATTTCTTTTGAATGGCTTTTTCCGCTGACCGGGTTTAGAGCCTTTGAATCTGGCATTAACTGCCGTATCCTCAGCATTGTTGTCATTAATGCGGCGCTTTTGCTTGTTGCGACACGACCTGCCACTGCTGTCCTTGGTATCCGAATTACCAGGGCTCTTGGTCATGTTATTGCTGCGAGCTAGCCAGCTGTCTTCTCCCGCGCAAAAGCGGGTCATAAGTGTCGTGAGGGCTGCCATAGATTTCGGCTTTTCCTGTCCTAGGTGCCGTGCGAGCCACTCGTCGCGGATGTTATGCTTGAAGGCTGCTAGGGCCTCTGCGTCTGGACAGTCGACAATTTGATTTTTCTTGGTTAGGAAACGTGTCCAGAATTGTCTGGCCGATTCCTCTGGCTGCTGAATTATGTGGCTTAGGTCATCGGCGTCTGGTGGTCGCACATAAGTGCCCTGGAAATTGTCAAGGAATGCGGATTCCATGGCCTCCCAACAACGAATTGATTCTGCTGGCAAGCTGTTAAGCCAATGCCAAGCTGGTCCTTTAAGCTTGAGTGGGAGGTATTTGATGGCGTGTAGGTCATCACCGCGGGCCATGTGGATATGAAGGAGATAGTCCTCGATCCATACCGCAGGATCTGTTGTGCCATCGTATGATTCGATGTTCATGGGTTTGAAACCCTCGGGGATTTGATGATCCATTACTTCATCTTTGAAGCATAGTGAGTGTGCGGCGCCTCTGTATTGCGCTACGTCACGACGCAGCTCAAACGAGCTTTGTCTACTGTGTTCGGCCCGGCCAGATTTACTGTATCCGGCGTGACGAGTACCGCCTCGTGCCGTGGGGCACCCACGTGATCCGTAGATCGATCTTGTTTGCCTTGCCTTGTCCTCCAATATATCTCGCAGGTCTGGCGCATTTTCCCATGCCTTGGTATTTTTTGAGCGGCACCGGGGTGCGACTTGAGTGGAGGGCCAAGAGGCCTCTCTGTCGCGGCCACGGGGTGGCCGGTCGGCCGCATCATGCGCTGGTGATGTAGGTTTAAGTGCTTCCTCCTCTAATTGGGGTAGCAACCTGCGCTTTGGGTAGCTCTTGGAGGGGCGTTGCTGTTGCTGTTTCCATTGACCGTGATGACGCCTCGAGGGCCTGGCATCTTGAGCTTGAGGTATGCGTAGTGTGGCACCGCATTGAATTTGGAAAACGCGGTTCGCCCGAGCAGTGCGTGATAGCCACTGTGGAACGGGACTATGTCAAAGATTAACTCCTCGCTTCGGAAATTATCCGGAGATCCGAAGACCACTTCAAGTGTAATTGAGCTTGTACAGTTGGCTTCTACACCTGGTATGACGCCTTTAAAGGTCATTCTGGTGGGTTTAATCCTCGAGGGATCGATGCCCATTTTCCGCACTGTATCCTGATAAAGCAGGTTCAGGCTGCTGCCGCCGTCCATAAGGAATCTAGTGAGGTGAAATCCGTCAATAATTGGGTCTAGAACCAATGCGGCGAATCCACCATGACGGATGCTAGTGGGGTGGTCCCTTCGATCAAAAGTGATCGGGCAGGAAGACCATGGGTTGAACTTTGGGGCGACTGGGTCCATCGCGTATACGTCTCTTAGCACACGTTTCCGCTCCCTCTTGGGGATGTGGGTCGCGTATATCATGTTCACCATCCGCACTTGTGGGGGAAAACCTTTCTGTCCATTGTTGTTCGGCGGCCGGGGCTCTTCCTCATCATCGCTATGCATCCCCTTGTCTCTGCTTTCGGCATTTAACTTGCCTGCCTGCTTGAACACCCAACAATCCCTGCTGGTGTGATTGGCTGGTTTTTCGGGGGTGCCATGTATCTGGCATGAGCGGTCGAGTATTCGGTCCAAACTGGACGGGCCCGGAGTATTTCTTTTGAATGGATTTTTCCGCTGACCGGGTTTAGAGCCTTTGAATCCGACATTAACTGTCGTATCCTCAGCATTGTCGCCGTTAATGCGGCGCTTTTGCTTGTTGCGACACGACCTGCCACTGCTGTCCTTGGTATCCGAATTACCAGGGCTCTTGGTCATGTTATTGCTGCGAGCTAGCCAGCTGTCTTCTCCCGCGCAAAAGCGGGTCATAAGTGTCGTGAGGGCTGCCATAGATTTCGGGTTTTCCTGTCCTAGGTGCTGTGCGAGCCATTCGTCGCGGATGTTATGGTTGAAGGCTGCTAGGGCCTCTGCGTCTGGACAGTCGACAATTTGTTTTTTCTTGGTTAGGAAACGTGTCCAGAATTGTCTGGCCGATTCCTCTGGCTGCTGAATTATGTGGCTTAGGTCATCGGCGTCTGGTGGTCGCACATAAGTGCCCTGGAAATTGTCAAGGAATGCGGATTCCATGGCCTCCCAACAACGAATTGATTCTGCTGGCAAGCTGTTAAGCCAATGCCAAGCTGGTCCTTTAAGCTTGAGTGGGAGGTATTTAATGGCGTGTAGGTCATCACCGCGGGCCATGTGGATATGAAGGAGATAGTCCTCGATCCATACCGCAGGATCTGTTGTGCCATCGTATGATTCGATGTTCATGGGTTTGAAACCCTCGGGGATTTGATGATCCATTACTTCATCTTTGAAGCATAGTGAGTGTGCGGCGCCTCTGTATTGCGCTACGTCACGACGCAGCTCAAACGAGCTTTGTCTACTGTGTTCGGCCCGGCCAGATTTACTGTATCCGGCGTGACGAGTACCGCCTCGTGCCGTGGGGCGCCCACGTGATCCGTAGATCGATCTTGTTTGCCTTGCCTTGTCCTCCAATATATCTCGCAGGTCTGGCGCATTTTCCCATGCCTTGGTATTTTTTGAGCGGCACCGGGGTGCGACTTGAGTGGAGGGCCAAGAGGCCTCTCTGTCGCGGCCACGGGGTGGCCGGTCGGCCGCATCATGCGCTGGTGATGTAGGTTTAAGTGCTTCCTCCTCTAATTGGGGTAGCAACCTGCGCTTTGGGTAGCTCTTGGAGGGGCGTTGCTGTTGCTGTTTCCATTGACCGTGATGACGCCTCGAGGGCCTGGCATCTTGAGCTTGAGGTATGCGTAGTGTGGCACCGCATTGAATTTGGAAAACGCGGTTCGCCCGAGCAGTGCGTGATAGCCACTGTGGAACGGGACTATGTCAAAGATTAACTCCTCGCTTCGGAAATTATCCGGAGATCCGAAGACCACTTCAAGTGTAACTGAGCCTGTACAGTTGGCTTCTACACCTGGTATGACGCCTTTAAAGGTCATTCTGGTGGGTTTAATCCTCGAGGGATCAATGCCCATTTTCCGCACTGTATCCTTATAAAGCAGGTTTAGGCTGCTGCCGCCGTCCATAAGGAATCTAGTGAGGTGAAATCCGTCAATAATTGGGTCTAGAACCAATGCGGCGAATCTGCAATGACGGATGCTAGTGGGGTGGTCCCTTCGATAAAAAGTGATCGGGCAGGAAGACCATGGGTTGAACTTTGGGGCGATTGGGTCCATCGCATATACGTCCCTTAGCACACGCTTCCGCTCCCTCTTGGGGACGTGGGTCATGTATATCATGTTCACCATCCGCACTTGTGGGGGAAAACCTTTCTGTCCACTATTGTTCGGCGGCCGGGGCTCTTCCTCGTCATCGCTACGTAGCCCCTTGTCTCTACTTTCGGCATTTAACTTGCCTGCCTGCTTGAACACCCAACAATCCCTGCTGGTGTGATTGGCTGGTTTTTCGGGGGTGCCATGTATCTGGCATGAGCGGTCGAGTATTCGGTCCAAACTGGACGGGCCCGGAGTATTTCTTTTGAATGCCTTTTTCCGCTGACCGGGTTTAGAGCCTTTGAATCCGGCATTAACTGCCATATCCTCAGCATTGTCGCCGTTAATGTGGCGCTTTTGCTTGTTGCGACATGACCTGCCACTACTGTCCTTGGTATCCGAATTATTAGCGCTCTTGGTCATGTTATTGCTGCGAGCTAGCCAGCTGTCTTCTCCCGCGCAAAAGCGGGTCATAAGTGTCGTGAGGGCTGCCATAGATTTCGGCTTTTGCTGCCCTAGGTGCCGTGTGAGCCACTCGACGCAGATGTTATGCTTGAAGGCTGCTAGGGCCTCTGCGTCTGGACAGTCGACAATTTGATTTTTCTTGGTTAGGAACCGTGTCCAGAATTGTTTGTCCGATTCCTCTGGCTGCTGAATTATGTGGCTTAGGTCATCGGCGTCTAGTGGTCGCACATAAGTGCCCTGGAAATTGTCGAGGAATGCGGCTTCCAGGTCCTCCCAACAACCAATTGATTCTGCTGGCAAGCTGTTAAGCCAATGCCGAGCTGGTCCTTTAAGCTTGAGTGGGAGGTATTTGATGGCGTGTAGGTCATCACCGCGGGCCATGTGGATATGAAGGAGATAGTCCTCGATCCATACCGCAGGATCTGTTGTGCCATCGTATGATTCGATGTTCACGAGTTTGAAACCCTCGGGGATTTGATGATCCATTACTTCATCTGTGAAGCATAGTGGGTGTGCGGCGCCTCTTTATTGGGCTACATCACGACGCAGCTCAAACGAGCTTTGTCTACTGTGTTCGGCCCGGCCGGATTTACTGTATCCGGCGTGACGAGTACCGTCTCGTGCCGTGGGGCGCCCACGTGATCCGTAGATTGATCTTGTTTGCCTTGCCTTGTCCTCCAATATATCTCGCAGGTCTGGCACATTTTCCCATGCCTTGGTATTTTTTGAGCGGCACTGGGGTGCGACTTGAGTGGAGGGCCAAGAGGCCTCTCTGTCGCGGCCACGGGGTGGCCGGTCGGCCGCATCATGCGCTGGTGATGTAGGTTTAAGTGCTTCCTCCTCTAATTGGGGTAGCAACCTGCGCTTTGGGTAGCTCTTGGAGGGGCGTTGCTGTTGCTGTTTCCATTGACCGTGATGACGCCTCGAGGGCCTGGCATCTTGAGCTTGAGGTATGCGTAGTGTGGCACCGCATTGAATTTGGAAAACGCGGTTCGCCCGAGCAGTGCGTGATAGCCACTGTGGAACGGGACTATGTCAAAGATTAACTCCTCGCTTCGGAAATTATCCGGAGATCCGAAGACCACTTCAAGTGTAACTGAGCCTATACAGTTGGCTTCTACACCTGGTATGACGCCTTTAAAGGTCATTCTGGTGGGTTTAATCCTCGAGGGATCAATGCCCATTTTCCGCACTGTATCCTGATAAAGCAGGTTTAGGCTGCTGCCGCCGTCCATAAGGAATCTAGTGAGGTGAAATCCGTCAATAATTGGGTCTAGAACCAATGCGGCGAATCTGCAATGACGGATGCTAGTGGGGTGGTCCCTTCGATAAAAAGTGATCGGGCAGGAAGACCATGGGTTGAACTTTGGGGCGATTGGGTCCATCGCATATACGTCCCTTAGCACACGCTTCCGCTCCCTCTTGGGGACGTGGGTCATGTATATCATGTTCACCATCCGCACTTGTGGGGGAAAACCTTTCTGTCCACTATTGTTCGGCGGCCGGGGCTCTTCCTCGTCATCGCTACGTAGCCCCTTGTCTCTACTTTCGGCATTTAACTTGCCTGCCTGCTTGAACACCCAACAATCCCTGCTGGTGTGATTGGCTGGTTTTTCGGGGGTGCCATGTATCTGGCATGAGCGGTCGAGTATTCGGTCCAAACTGGACGGGCCCGGAGTATTTCTTTTGAATGCCTTTTTCCGCTGACCGGGTTTAGAGCCTTTGAATCCGGCATTAACTGCCATATCCTCAGCATTGTCGCCATTAATGTGGCGCTTTTGCTTGTTGCGACACGACCTGCCACTACTGTCCTTGGTATCCGAATTATTAGCGCTCTTGGTCATGTTATTGCTGCGAGCTAGCCAGCTATCTTCTCCCGCGCAAAAGCGGGTCATAAGTGTCGTGAGGGCTGCCATAGATTTCGGCTTTTGCTGCCCTAGGTGCCGTGTGAGCCACTCGACGCAGATGTTATGCTTGAAGGCTGCTAGGGCCTCTGCGTCTGGACAGTCGACAATTTGATTTTTCTTGGTTAGGAACCGTGTCCAGAATTGTCTGTCCGATTCCTCTGGCTGCTGAATTATGTGGCTTAGGTCATCGGCGTCTGGTGGTCGCACATAAGTGCCCTGGAAATTGTCGAGGAATGCGGCTTCCAGGTCCTCCCAACAACCAATTGATTCTGCTGGCAAGCTGTTAAGCCAATGCCGAGCTGGTCCTTTAAGCTTGAGTGGGAGGTATTTGATGGCGTGTAGGTCATCACCGCGGGCCATGTGGATATGAAGGAGATAGTCCTCGATCCATACCGCAGGATCTGTTGTGCCATCGTATGATTCGATGTTCACGAGTTTCAAACCCTCGGGGATTTGATGATCCATTACTTCATCTGTGAAGCATAGTGGGTGTGCGGCGCCTCTTTATTGGGCTACATCACAACGCAGCTCAAACGAGCTTTGTCTACTGTGTTCGGCCCGGCCGGATTTACTGTATCCGGCGTGATGAGTACCGTCTCGTGCCGTGGGGCGCCCACGTGATCCGTAGATTGATCTTGTTTGCCTTGCCTTGTCCTCCAATATATCTCGCAGGTCTGGCACATTTTCCCATGCCTTGGTATTTTTTGAGCGGCGCCGGGGTGCGACTTGAGTGGAGGGCCGAGAGGCCTCTCTGTCGCGGCCACGGAGTGGCCGGTCGACCGCATCATGCGCTGGTGATGTTGGTTTAAGTGCTTCCTCCTCTAATTGGGGTAGCAACCTGCGCTTTGGGTAGCTCTTGGAGGGGCATTCGAGTTCATAGTCTTCGGCCGCAAGGACTTCAGTCCATCTGTCGGCTAGCAAATCTTGATCAGCTCTAAGCTATTGCCGTTTTTTCTTGAGGCTGCTCGCCGTGGCCATAAGCCTGGATTTGAAACGCTCTTGTTCGACGGGATCCTCAGGCACGACAAATTCGTCGTTGTCGAGGCTTGCCTCGTCTTCGGAGGGAGGCATATAATTATCGTCCTCGACCTCTTTGTCTGCCACTCTCTCATGAGGGCTGGCTTCTCTATCCTCCTATGCTGAATCTTGCTGGAGGTGGTTGTCTTCGGCACTGTCCGGGGTGTATTTATCTCCCGTGCCGGAATCACCATTTTGTTTTGGCGGGATTTAGAGCGGCGCCACTGACGCCGTCGCTTAGGCTGCTTCTTGGAGGGGTCATCCTCCGCTGTTCCATCGCCATTGCCTTCTTTTGGGGTGTCCACCATGTATATATCATACAAAGAGGTGGATTTCCAGTGCCCTATAGGCGCTGGTTCTTGATCGTCTCCTGCATCGGCGTCCATACCGTCGATGTCTTCGGAGTCGAAGTCGAGCATGTCAGTTAAATCATCGACAGTGGCTACAAAGTGGGTGGTGGGTGGGCTTTGAATTTCTTCATCATCCGCATCCCAACCTTGCCGACCATAGTCCGGCCAGGGCTCTCCTGACAAAGAGAGAGACTTTAGTGAATTCAGAATATCGCCGAAGGGCGAGTGCTGAAAGATGTCCGCGGCGGTGAACTCCATGATCGACGCCCAATCGGGTTCGATCGGTCGGGGTGCGGAGGGCTCGAAGTCTGGAGAGGAGTCCGGCTCCTTGGAGTCACGGGCTTCGCAGAGAATAGGGCTGGTGTTCGGCTCGATCGCCGTAGAGATTGCAGCCCCCGAGGCGGTGTCTAACCACCCATCCTCGGTTGGTGTGATCGGCTCTGAGCTAGGGGTCAGAGCGGACATAGGTGCGGCCTCTAGGGCACTGTTCGGCGGCAGAGCTAAATCATGCCCATCATGACAGTGCGGTGCGCTCGGCTGTGGCTCCAATCCGTCGAAGATCAAGTCTCCGCGGATGTCGGCCGTGTAGTTCAAATTTCCAAATTTGACCTGATGGCCAGGGGCGTAGCTTTCGATCTGCTCCAGATGACCAAGCGAATTGGCCCGCAGTGCAAAGCCGCCGAATACGAAGATCTGTCCGGGGAGAAAAGTCTCACCCTGGATCGCATCGCTGTTGATGATCGGAGAAGCCATCGGGCCTAAAAGTGACGACACAGAGGAACTCTCAATGAAATCACCAATGTCGGTGTCAAAACCGGAGGATCTCGGGTAGGGGGTCCCGAACTGTGCGTCTAGGTCGGATGGTAACAGGAGGCAGGAGACACGATGTTTTACCCAGGTTCGGGCCCTCTTGATGGAGGTAAAACTCTATGTCCTGCTTGATTAATATTGATGATATGGGTAGTACAAGAGTAGATCTACCACGAGATCAGAGAGGCTAAACCCTAGAAGCTAGCCTATGGTATGATTGTTGTTCGTCCTACGGACTAAAACCCTCCTGTTTATATAGACATCGAAGAGGGCTAGGGTTACACAGAGTCGGTTACAATGGTAGGAGATCTACATATCCGTATCACCAAGCTTGCCTTCCACGCCAAGGAAAGTCCCTTCCGGACATGGGGCGAAGTCTTCATTCTTGTATCTTCATAGTCCAGGAGTCCGACCGAAGATATAGTCCGGCTATCCGGACACCCCCTAATCCAGGACTCCCTCAGGTGTGCTGTCATATTTAACTATACCATTCACAACTTTGATGTGGCACGTGTGCCTCGCAAAATAACCGAACTTCCCCGTCCCCACGGAGGCTGCAGTTAGTGCGAAGTACCCCCCCACACACATACACACGTGTCGAGGGGAGGGCATCTCACCAAGACATACTATAACACAACCAAATAGAATCCAACTTGATCGTATAACCTCTCTCGCTCGTTGTTGGTCAAATTGATGGACGTCCACACGGCCCCGCAAAATGGGCTAGCTTGTCGCCTATAAACTCGTGAGGGAGTACTGTTTGAAGACAAACCCACTCTGTGCATGTGGCCCAATTATGTATGGAAGTGGTGTGCATGGTGCTTGAATACGCAATGCGCAAATTTGATGCGGTACCATGCTTTGGATCCATAAAATCCCCACACGGATCGAGGGTTCACGATGAGTAGCATGCAGGCACTCAAACTTAATTAGGCCTAGAATGATCGACCTACTACTATACGGTAACACCAACCAAAGAAGAAGAATCCACCCCAGTAACCTTTCTCGTCGTCAGTCGAACTGATGGACGTCCACGCGGGTCCACAAATATATATATATAGGCTTGCCGCCCATATATAACCAAGCGAGTGAGAGTGTGCAATATAACCATTGCATGCATGTGTCCCAAACATATTTATGGAGGTGCGGGATGCATGCATATGTGTTGAATTAACACCTAATGCACAACATTGATGTGGTAATCACACAAGTCCCCACACAGAGCAAGAGGTTCATGGCGTGTCGTGTGCTCGCCCCCCTTCGATCCAACGGGATGGATTCATGTGTACACATGAGCTATTATATATGTAATCTCACCTATACTGCGAGACAAGGAAAAAATTAATCCCCTCCTAAGTCAAAATAATTAACCTCTCTCGTTGTCGGTGAACGTGATGGACCAAGTGGGCCGACAGATGGAAGCATCGCTGATAACCACGTGAGTTAGTGCCATAGGACAACCATCGTCGCTTGCATGTGTGCCAAAACATATATATGGAGAGGTGTGTGGTTGTGATGTCTTGAATACCTAATGCACAACCTTTGATGTGACATTTGCCTAAAAAACTGCAAAGTCCCCACACAGAGTGATGTTCATGTGTGACACCTAGTATATGTTGGTGCCATCTCCCTTTGACACATAGTATATATATATCCTCCTATCCTAACACAGCCCTAAAAGAATTAATCCTCCTTGTTCGTCAAATGTGCCTCTATCTCGTTGGGTTAAAGTGATGGAGGACGACCTCTCACAGGCCCACAGACGGAAGCACCGCATGCGGGTGATTTCCTATAGGGCAACCACCACCGGCATGGTATTGTGTGATTGTAAGTGCATCTCGTGCCACCCCTAGTTGGTTTTGGAGTATTGACGACAAACATGGTTGAGGGACTAATGTGTTTGTGAGAATTGCAGGATAACACAGGTAGTAGTCCCTCATTGATTCGGTTTACCTACCAGAGATGACCCATAAATATGTATGCAGAAATTGAAGACAACGGTGGTTCAGGAAGACATTCACGTTGAAGATAATGACATGTGAAGGCATTCACTTCAAGTCTATGGAGTGCGAGGACATAGTTTCTTTTGTAGTTCCTTTTCTTCTTTCTTGAGTCATAGGAACCACCGTACTGTTAAGTGGGGTCCAAGTGAAAAAGTCAGATGACTAAAGTAATGCTCAACCAAAATCCTATGTCCTCAAGGGACGACAATGAGAGCAAATCTTATCCAGAGTTGGATGAGTCAGCTTTACTTGTTGCCCAAGCCAAGCTGCTGCGTGTGTTTGAAATCCAACCGTTGGAAACATGTTGGTTCCTTAGTGACCCAGGGTCATTTCGGACATATCATGTTGGGTTGCCTCCTGGCTATAAATAGCCCACCCCCTACACCATAAATTGGCGGCTGCTCAGAGTTAGTGCACGGCTTTTGTCGTTTGAGAGCAACCTACCTCCGAAGCCTTTTAGAGAGAGATCCTTGCGAGGACAAAGCCCAAAACACCCAGAGCCAAAGAGTGTTAGGCATCATTGAAGTCTTTCTGTCCGCGTGACCTGAAGACTTGTTACACTTGAGGACTATGCATCCTCCAGCTAGTTAGGCATCATGTTCTGAGCATCCAAGAGTCATTGTGGATCGCCAGTGAGCGGAGTCTGTGAAGGTTTGGAAGTCTACCTTGAAGACTTATCAGAGTGATTGGGCGAGGACTGGGTGTTCTTAGCTCAAGGGGAATAAGGTGAAGACACAGTCTTCTGAGTTCAATATCAGCCTCCCCAACCAGACGTATAGTTGTCATAGCAACTAGAACTGGTCTACCAAATCCTTGTCTTCACCAAGCAACTGGTTCTATCCCTTACCTCCTTTAATTTTCAGTTTGTCTTCATGAAGTCATTGCCTGCCTGCCTGATCTGTTTGATTTCACTGTGCGAAGACTATTACCTGTTTGGCTTCATACGGTCTTCCATTCTGATCCATACTACCTTGCCGTTGTTAGTCCTCATGCTTTCACCGTATTACTTACTTGATTATGGCTTGTCTAGTGTAGTTCATATTCCGCTGCATATTATATAGGTTCATTCCAACAGTTTATCTTCAAAGACTTCGTGTTTTGAAGACTTCCATAAAAATCGGTTTAACCACTTTCAATTGGTATCAGAGCAAGGTGCTCCCTTGTTCTGTGTGATTCGGTTTAACCACCTAGTGTCTTAGCTATGACGACTGCAGGGATAATGAAGATCTCCGCTGCGTGTCCAGTCTTTGATGGCACCGATTACCCCTATTGGAAGAATAAGATGCGCATGCATCTTGAAGCCATTGACATTGACCTCTAGTATGTCGTCAAGACAGCCGTTCCCAAGGTCGGTGAAGGTGTCACCGCTGCTGATGTCAAGAGGTTCGCGCAACTGGACTCGACCGCCAAGAAGAAAATGTGTGTTCGTCTGACCAAAGGACGGTATGGCCATGTGAGTGCACTGGAAACTGCGAAGCTAGTCTGGGACTGGCTGTCCAAGGTCAACGAAGGTGTCTCAACTTAGAGAGAATCAAGAATTGATGTTCTTCGCAATCTCTTCAACCGGTTCAAGAGAAACGACAACGAGAATGTTCAGCTCACCTTCGATCGCCTCACTGATATCACCAATGAGTTTAGCGCACTCGGCGCCATTGAGATCACCAAGCATGAAATTGTGAAGAAGCTATTGAGATCCCTTGACAGCTCATTTGACACTCTGGCCCAGATGATTCAAGAACGCCATGACTTCAAAGATCACGATCCGTCTAACATACTTCAGAGGCTCAACACACATGAGTTCTAGCTATCTGAGAAGAGAGATATCTACGGCCCCAACTATGGCCGATCCCGTGCTTTGAAGGAAAAAGTTGTTTCCTCATCTGAAGAAGAATCTGAGTGCAGTTCTGGTGATCCTGAAGACATTGGCAAAGAGCTAGCAATGCTTGTGAGAAAGTTACAAAAGTTCTCCAAGAAGAATCGCTTCGTAAAGTCTTCAAGATCCGGCTCAAGAAATGACAATGCTTTCTCTCGTGACCACAAGAAGAGAACGTGCCACAAATGCAAGAAGACATGCCATTATATATCTGAGTGTCCTCAATGGGACAAGGAAACTAAGAAGAGGAAGAAGAAGAAGAAGAAGAAGAAGAGAAAGCAATATGATCCCAATGACAAGAAGAATAAGAAATCTTCAAAGTCTTCTTCCAAGTCTTCATCAAAGTCTTCGTCTCATAAGAAGAGCTCATTCGGCAAGGCACGTGCATTCATTGGCAAGGAGATGGATTCAGAGGAGGAGTCTGCTTCTGAGGAGGCGGAGGTAGAGTCTAAGGAGGAGTCTAATACAGGCGTGGCAAGCATGGCTCTAGCTTTGGCTTTTGTTGCCAAGTCCATCTTCAACACTGAAGACAATGGTCACGTCGCCGACGCTGAAGCCAAGGATGAGGACGACTCTGCTCCGGCCTACTGCTTCATGGCACGAGGTGCCAAGGTAAACTCACGCGATGCTTACTTTCAAACCTCTAGTGAAGATGACTCTGAGTGTGAATCCAAACCCAGCTATAAAACTCTTGCTAAAATTGCAACTAAACAACAAACTGCTATGGAACACATTCAGAAGCTACTAGAAAAAAGTGATGACCTGTTGGATGTGGAAATAAATCGAACTAAGTCCTTAATTGAAGACATCAAAAATCTTTGTGTTAAGTATGAGGAACTTGAAAGTCGTCATGAAACCCTCTTAGCCACTCGTGAGAAGCTTTCGTATGATTATCTTCAAAGGAAGCAAGATCTTGAGAAACTGAGAGCGTCTCATGAAGATCTTCAAAAGGAGAACGGTTCACTACTCGCCCAACAAATGAGTTCCGCTCAGGAAGATTTTGTGCCACCATGTTTAAAATGTCTTGAGCGTGATAATGTTGTCTCTGTTGCTGAATGTTCCACTGCCTCTCATGTTGCAATATCTTCAACTGCTGATATGGTGACTAACCCCTCTACTGAGGATACCACTACTATTGCTGATGAGAATGCCAGGTTGAAGACACTGCTTGAAACATGCATGTACAAAAGCCTCAAAAGGCATCAAACACTATGTGATGTCCTCAAGAAACATATTCTGAACCAAAACCCTAGGAAAGAGGGTGTTGGGCTCGAGAGGAAAATGAATATTGATGGTTCTTACTAGAAGCCCGAGTAGTACCTCGAAACCACATGGGTTGCTGCAAATGGCCCTTTAGTGGACCCATCCACCTTATCTGGTTTCACGTGTGCTAATCCCATTATCATTGATGAATCCTTTGACGCCAATTATAAGGTGTTTAAGAATCAGAATGGTGACGTGTTTGCCAGGTTTATTGGTACTAACTGCAAGAATGGTCCACCTTTGAAAAAGACCTGGGTGCCCAAAAGTTGTCTTGAGAAGCTTCCCGTGCATGTCATCATGACACCACCTAGGAAGAAGACAAACCCCGAACCAAAGGCTTCATAGGGCCCAAAGGCTTCATACAGACAGAGGACCTCACAAGGTCACCCTAATGCTAATGTTTTGTAGGGAAACCATCATTAGACTCATGAATATGAGTGTGTTTCTTCTAACCGATATGTTCACAAATCTAAGAACTTTTCTGCATATTCTTATGAGTATTATTCACCTCCTACAAGACTATTTGCTAGGGCTCCAAAGCCAAAGTTCTCAGATGCTGCACTTAGACTTATTGCTTCTAAGCCACCCCTGAAGATGTGGGTGGTTAAGAAGAATTAACTTTCTCTTGTAGGGAAAGGTCTCTAGCCGGAAATCAAAGACTTCTGACGCCAACGCTAGGGACCGAAAACATCTTGTGGGGCGCAAGATGAAGTGTCAGAATGGTCTTACCATTTATTTCGTCCTAGGGTTCTTTGACGAGCATTCTATCTTACCAAACAAGAAAGTTCTGGTCTAAAGCCATTGATACTGCTTGCCACATCATCAATAGAGTTCATCTTCATAAGTTCATCAAGAAAACATCCTATGGACTTCTGACGGGTAAGAAGCCAAATGTCAACTATTTCAAAGTCTTTGGTGCTAGGTGTTGGATCAAGGATCCACATCACACTTCAAAATTTGCACCGAAAGCACATTAGGGTTTTATGCTTGGTTACGAAAAGGATTCAAACACCTACAGAGTCTTCAACCTCTTTCATTATAAAGTGGTTGAAACTATAGATGTGCGGTTCGATGAGACTAATGTCGCGCAAAGAGAGCATCTGCCAAATGTGCTAGATGAAGCTACACCAAGTGAATCCATCGAGCTAATGGGTACTGGAGAAATCATACCCATAGTGCAGGCTGAAGAGGAAATCATCATCTCGACACCTAATCAACATGAAGGCAATGCTCAGTCTGAAGACAATGTTGAAGCTGAAGATGACAATCAACATGAGCAAAGTCTTCGCCGAGCTCATCCTTGGGTTGCAAATGAGGTCCAAATTGAGAAGATCATTGATAGAATCAAAGCACTTAGTCCCCTCACTCGGTCAAGAGCTACAAAACTAGCAAACTTCTGTGGGCACTTTGCATTTGTTTCTATATGTGAACCCAAGAAAGTTGATGAAGCCTTCATGGAACCTGAATGGGTTCAAGCAATGCAAGAAGAGCTTCAACAGTTTAAGCTGAACAATGTCTAGGAGCTAGTTAAGCGTCCTAATCCTCGCAAGCACAATGTTATTGGCACCAAATGGATCTATCGCAATAAGCAAGATGAGCATGGTCAAGTTGCTCAAGATTACACACAACTAGAAGGAATTGACTTCAATGAAACCTTTGCTCCTATGGCTAGGCTTGAAGCCCTTCATATACTGCTAGCATATGATAATCACAACAACATTCTTCTATACCAAATGGATGTGAAGAGTGCCTTCCTCAACGGAAAAATTGCAGGAGAAGTATACGTTGCCCAACATCCTGGCTTTGAAGATCCAAAGCATCCTGATATGGTCTACAAACTCAATAAGGCACTGTATGGCCTCAAACTAGCACCTCACGCTTGGTATGACACACTCAAAAGACTTCATGAAGAGCAAAGGCTTCAAACCTAGCTCTCTAGATCCCACTCTCTTCATGAAGAAATATGATGGAGAGATGTTTGTGTGCCAAATCGATGTGGATGACATTATCTTCGGATGTACAAACAAGAGATACAGTGATGAGTTTGGGCATTTGATGCAAGAGCAATATCAGATGTCCATGATGGGAGAGCTAAAATTCTTTCTTGGTCTTCAAATTCATTAACAGAGAAATTACATCTTCATATCACAAGAGAAATACCTCAAAGACTGCCTGAAGAAGTTTGGAATGCAAGACTGCAAAGGGTATACGACGCCAATGCCAACCAAAGGTCAATTGGGCCCTGACGACAATGGTAAAGAGTTCAATCATAAGATATACCGCTCCATGATTGGTCCTTTATTGTACTTATGTGCATCTAGGCCAGATATTATGCTTAGCGTTTGCATGTGTGCCCGATTCCAAGCGGCACCAAAGGAATTGCATCACCTCGTTGTGAAGCGAATTCTTAGATATTTGGCTCACACCCCAACGCTAGGATTATGGTATCCAAAGGGCTGAGAGTTTGATCTAGTTGGATTAGTAGATGTTGATTATGCTGGTGAGAAGGTTGATCACAAGTCCACATCAGGAACATGTCACTTTCTTGGGCGATCACTTGTCTGTTGGTCTTCAAAGAAGAACTGTGTATCGCTGTCCACTACTGAATCTCAATAAATTGCTGCTGGATCATGCTGCACTTAGCTTCTCTAGATGAAGCAAACTCTCAAGGATTATGGCATCAACCTGAAGCATGTGCCACTCTACTGCGATAATGAAAGCGCCATCAAGATTGCCAACAATCTAGTTCAGCACTCGAAGACAAAGCACATTCAGATCCGTCATCATTTTCTCAGAGATCATGTCATGAAGGAAGACATCGATATCATTCACGTCAACACTAAAGAGCAATTGGCGGATATCTTCATGAAGCCCTTGGATGAGAAAAGGTTTTGCAAGCTGCGGTGTGAGCTAAATATCTTAGGATCCTCAAATATCCTATGAATGGACACACATCCTAACGCTTATGCATATTGATGACTTAGGTGCACACCACACAAAGTAACATATATCTTCAATTCATGAAGACTTACCCTCTGAGTGTGAATACATTAATGTGGAATTTGACTTTAGAGCGCCATGATAATTGTGTGCCATGTCTGGGTCTAATATTTCCTATACAGTGGGTAACGCCACCACCCCACTTTCTTGAAGATTTTCATTTGGCGTCATGATTGTATTACCTTCATATTTGGTTTGTCTTCAACATTGGTTTGACTTCAAAGTTTATCTTCGCTATCACTAGTAGAAAAAGGGTCAATTGTGAAGCACATTAGTCCTGGTTTGTAACAGAACCGGCACTAATGTGATCAATAGTACCGGTTCGTGGCGGCGATCAATAGTACCGGTTCATGGCGAACCTTTAGTACCGGTTCATGCCACGAACCGGTACTAAAGAGGCTATGGAAGCCTGCGGTCAGGCTATGGCCCCACCATCACCATTTAGTGCCGGTTCGTACCACGAACCGGTACTAATGAGGTTATGGCAAGCTGTTTTTAGTCCCACCTCGCTCCCCTAACAAGGTTTTTACCACCTTAAATATGTTACTTCTCAAACTATCACAAGCACTTGGTCTTCATTGAACTCTATGTGTAGAATTTGTGGCCGCAATATGAGTCTTCACCGGTTTACAAATCTTTGAGGACTCATATTAACAATTCAGATTGTACACA
Source organism: Triticum dicoccoides (assembly GCF_002162155.2). Taxonomy (NCBI): domain Eukaryota; kingdom Viridiplantae; phylum Streptophyta; class Magnoliopsida; order Poales; family Poaceae; genus Triticum; species Triticum dicoccoides. The sequence continues at coordinate 462,477,286 of NC_041392.1, read as the reverse complement.
AAAAGATCATTGATGATCAAAGTATTTTTGATGTATAAGATCATATTGACAATTCAGACTATAAAGAAATATAAGATCATGATCTAAATGCCCTTATATTTTTTGCGTTCCGTATGCACCATTCAAAGCGACATCATCAATTTTCAACCCTTTCTGACATCATTTGCTATTTTTCAGTCATTTACCGATTTATTTAGAGAGCTAAATGTCCCTGAAATTGAAAAGCACTACAAATGAACTCTGAAAAAGTCGAAACTTGGCATGGTATCATCATTTCACCCACATAGCATGTGCAGAAAAGTACAGAGGGTTACAGAAAAAACTAGATGCACTTCGTTTACAAACTAGACAATCTCTTCCGAAGTGTCTGGGTTTCTGATGAAAACTCATCTGTTACAAAGGCATTTCATTTTTTAAACTTATTACAACTCCAGACTTTTTGTGTATTCAGTATGCACCATTCAAAGCGACGCCATCAACTTTCAACCATTTCTGCCTTCATTTGCTATTTTTCATGCATTTAATGATTTGTTTTGAGAGCTAAATGACCTTGAAATTGAAAAGCACTACAAATGAACTCTGAAAAAGTTGAAACTTGGCATGGTATCATCATTTCACCCACATAGCATGTGCAAAAATAAATAAAGCAGAAAAGAAAAAATCAAAACTCCGCAAAACAAACTACTCAGAAATAAATAGAAGAAAATAAATAAAGCAGAAAAGAAAAAACTATATAAAAAACTACTCAAAAATAAATAGAAGAAAATAAATAAAGCAGAAAAGAAAAAAACTATATAAAAAACTACTCAGAAATAAATAGAAGAAATTAAATAAAGCAGAAAAGAAAAAAACTATATAAAAAACTACTCAAAAATAAATAGAAGAAAAAAAATATAGAAGAAAATAAAAAAAACTATATAAAAAACTACTCAGAAATAAATAAAATAAAAAATAAAGAAGAAAAGAAAAAACTATATAAAAACATTTAGGGTGCTGCCATGTGGGCCTGCTAGACCACGGGCGTGCAATTTCAGGCCCACAAGGCCGAGCAGGCTCACAGGGCAGCGCGCCATAGTTAGGCCTACAAGCCTGCTTTATAGAGGAGTTCAAAAGGGCAGCCGCGGCTGGGTTTTTATAAACCAGTGCGGCTGCCTTTCGCCCGGCGAGGTGAGACTAAACTTTGTGCACCGCGGGTGGCAGCGCACCACCTTTAGTACCGGGTGGTGGCTCCAACCGGTACTAAAGGGTGGTCTTTAGTACCGGTTGGATCCACCAACCGGTACTAATGGCCTGCTCTTCCTGCCTCTTGGCCTAGCCAAAGTTGGCCTTTAGTACCGGTTGGTGGCTCCAACCGGTACTAAAGGCCTCTCCTATATATACAACACTTACGAAATTTTTTAGTTAGTTCCTGTTCGTCTTCGTCGCGCTCAGCCCCCGTCGCCGCACTCGCCCCCGCCCCGTATCGTGCCCCGTCCCCGTCGCCGTCGTCGCGCCCCGGCCGTCCCCGTCCCCGTTGCCGCGCTCCCCTCGGCCGTCCCCGTCCCCGTCGTCACGCACCCCGGCCGTCCCCGTCCCCGTCGTTGCGCGCCCCGGCCGTCCCCGTCGTCGACGTCGCCGCCCCCGTCGCGCCGTCCCCGTCGTCGCCATCTCGCGCCGCCGCCCATACGCCACCGCCCCCGCTCGTACGTACACACACACACACATTTTTTTACTTATTTTCTGTTTTATGTTTTTAGATTAATGCATGTCAAATTGTTAATTAAATGAATTACCTAGATAAGAATGTTCGATTAATGTGAAATATTAGATATGAATTAGATAGAAAAGTTAAATATTAATGTCAATTGTTAGATGAATTAGCTAGATATTAAGTAGGTATATGAGATTTGAACTAGTTGAATTAATATAACTAGTTTATTTTTAGTAAATGCTTAGTTTAATTAGTTGAATTAATAGAACTAGTTGAATTAATAGAACTAGTTGAATTAGTTGAAATAATTGTTAGATGAATTAGCTAGATATTAATTAATTAGGTATATGAGATTATTTGAACTAGTTGAATTAATATAACTAGTTTATTTTTAATAAATGCTTAGTTGAACTAGCTAGTTGAATTAGTACTAGTT